>NC_091117.1:46507500-46807500 GCF_040183065.1 Periplaneta americana | reverse complement strand
TGTTGTTGATAATGATAATAATTCCACAAAAAATCGATAAATTTATGAGAAAACCGATATATTATACGATATATTGAATCAAAATTTCGATATCGATATATCGCTATATCGAAACGAAAATATCGGTATTTCGTAAAAACCGATATATCGTTCCCATCTCTACCTTTCTTCTTTCTTATGTTCGATGTTCGGTGTCGACTGTGGTTCATTTGTATGTTTCATAATAATGATATGAGGAGGAGTGAAACTATTAAAAAAACGAAGGAGAGAGTTATCGTAACTCATTCATACAGGACAACAGAAGCTCGTCAACTGGGCACTGCCATTAAGGTTATACGCCAAAATCTGTGGCTCTAACTATACTTCTTTAAACTGATTAATTTACGACGCTTTATCAACTGCTACGGTTGCTGAATGAGATGAAGGTGATAATGCCAGTGAAATGAGTCCAGGGTCCACTGATGAAAGTTACCCAGCATTTGTTCTTAATGAGTTGAAGAAAAACCCCTAAAAAATCTTAACCAGGTAACTGGTCCCAACCAGAATTTGAATCCGGGTCCCCTCTTTTCACGGTCAGACATGCTAACCGTATCGGAACCCCACTCATCTTCGCCACTTCCTTTCTTCCCCCATCATCCTTTCCTTATCATCCCGTTTCTGGTTTTTCAGATCACTCTACCGGCGGCCTCCCGAAGCTGCTGACTCTCTCGACCGGCCTCCGTGGATAATAGTTCAATGATGTTGGATGGCTTCTGCAATGGAACCCGAGGCGGACATACTATGGGGAGGAGTTTCACCTCGGACCGATAGGGGGGGGCATGGGGGAATTTGCCGAAGTAGGAATGGTATATGGATTCTGTCGGCTGTAGGTGCCGGTCGTTAAGGGAGTCATGTGGTTAGGGCGGTGCGCGTGGGGGACCTGTGGAACGCAACTCATTCCATATCGAGGGTTAGCGCAAAAGATCTCAATAGGTCGCAGTGCTGGGCCATTCCTGGCCCCTCAGTTAAATTCCATTCCATTCCATACTCCACAGCGGTAGACTCCCAAATGTACTTACCTAACTATATAAAACTTCACAAGATGTGTTCCATAATCCCTACACAGTTAAAGAATGAAAGGAGGGGAGGAGAGGTAAACGAAGTTGAAGGAGCAAGTCCGAATGAACGCTACACAGCTGCTGTTCACAAGCAAACTTCGGTCACCGTCGAATTCGACAAACTTGAACCGAACATAGCATCTGTAATGCACGACACTAATATGTATGGTCTAATTTTGGTTACAAGAATGAGTCGGCCTCGGTATAGCGTAGTCGTATAGCGCTGGTCTTCTGTGCTCGAGGTTGCGGGTTCGATCCCGGCCCTGGTTGATGACGTTTAAGTGTGTTTGAATGCGAGAGACTCATGTCAGTAGATTTACTAGCATGTAAAAGAACTCTTGCGGGAAAAAATTCCGGCACACCGGCGACGCTAATATAACCTCTGCAGTTGCGAACGTCGTTAAATAAACCATATTTTTTTACAAGAATGGGACGCAATCTCTCTGATTCCGGTGCACGTACGAAAATGGAAATTGTTATTGATGATGATGATGATGATATTAATAATAATAATAATATTGATAATAATAAAGTATTTTCGAGACAGTAGTAGTAGTTAGTAGGTTTATTTTGCCTGGCAGAGTTAAGGCCATGAGGCCTTCTCTTCAACTCAACCAGGTTTCAATAATATACATGAAATACAAAATTAGATTACAAAACAACACAAAAGAAAATGCCTTAGAAATTACATAAAATATAATAGAAAATTACAAATACATAGTCAAGATCAGTTATATAATATAAAATTACAAATAGTCAAGATCGGTTACATAATATATAAAATAAAGTATAAAATTACATACTCGTATAATCAAAATCAGTTACATAACATAAGGGGAATATACACACTCACACACACACACACACAAACACACAATTTATAAGACCTAAAATGCTCGAGATAAATTCGACGATTAATTCACTTGAGATATATTATACAGTTAATATACTAATAGGAGAATACATGTGGGTTACACGACATAAAATGTTGATTAGCAAAGTCGTACTAAATGGCATACAAATACAAATGATTAAGTAATATATTAAGATAATAAAAAAAGAAAAGAAAAAAAAAAGAAGAAGAGAGAGGAGAAAAAAAAATAACAAGTTGGTCATTTAAGACTATTTAGAAACTTCCGCAAGAGTCTAGTTCTGTTCATTAAAAACATTTCTGAATTAAAAGAAAGTTATTGGTCACAGCTCCCTGGTTTATAAACACCGTATTTTTATTTCGTGGAGTATCGATATTTTCGTAACTAAATCTACATCGCCTACTCTCTCCGCCAAACACAATTATTACCATCAATAATGATTCTTACTGCGAACAGCATTAAGAAGCGTGTAGCGTGGGTAGAGAGATCTAGATGTTCCAGGACCACAAAGAGAGATAACTGGACTCATATTATTATTATTTTTTTTGTACAACTTTGTACGCATTTCCACTCTAATCAGAATTCCACTAGAGCTTTACTCTCACCTCCAGACGCGTTATCGGTTTACACAACCCGGCTAGGTTGGATGTCTCACACAGCACTGGTTAATCGCCAGTACAAGCATGTAGCTGCATCGCCACGGGTACGGACGGACGCTGAATCCCCAAGCTGCAAAGCGACCATCCCTACCTGAAGCGTCACTGCACGATTTTAAATCGTCTGTTTCCACGGTGTAAGCTGAATAAATATATAACTAGATGAATAAATATATAAATGGATGAATTAGTACATTATGCAACGAGCCTATAATGATAGTAATTAAGACGCGAGGATGTTTATGAAACGAGCGCAAGCGAGTTTCATAATTTTCATACGAGCGTCTTAATTACCATTATAGGCAAGTTTCATACGACTTTTTATGCTCGACAATATTTCTAACTTGAAATTATTCATAAGTATTCATTTTATTCTTATATGACTGGGGAGCGAACTGACCTTGTGCAATCTCGTAAATTGTGAGATGTGCGCAGACGCGAAAGTATTGATTTTTTCCGTGCAACGAATGTCGACGACCTTGATATAACCTACAGAGTAAACTTGATATAACCTTGAAATTGAATTCGCCATTGAAGAACGAGATGACAAATTGAATTTATTTGAATATTATTTACAATTAACGCTAATTATTATAGTAACAGAACATAACCTTCTGCGACAGTATTGGATTTCCAGCCTGCGTGACGTTTTGCTAGTTGTCTTTCGATTGCATATCCGAGAATAATCGAGAACCTGAACTTTAATGAATAGGTGTACTTTAATGACATGCATTAAAGGACTGCTACCAGATGTATAATTACTACATTTCGGCATGGTCGAGCTTAAAAATATATAACTGGATAAATAAATATATAAGTGGATGAATAAATACACGAATGGTTGAACAAATAAATAAATTAATAAATATATACGTGAACAGATAAATATATATAAAAGAATGAATGAATATATATATATATATATATATATATATATATGAGTGAATAAATGATTGAATTAATATGTAAATAATTAATGAACGAATAAATGAATTAGTAAACAATAAGTCAATATCCACTGAATATTTTAACAAGTCACCTTCGCGAAGTAACAAACTGCTCATTAATATGTAGGCCTACTTTTGGAACCTAAGCCGTTACACGTTACAATATATTAATGGATTCATAACATTCAAGTTGTATTATGCCTACAACACAGGCAAAACATACCCCATAGCAACACTTTTGATTATGAATATTATAAAAAAGAGGTAGAGTCTGCATCTACATGAACGTTACTTAGCGAAACAACAACCGAGATCTGTAAATCAAATCTCTATGGAGAGAGAGAGAGAGAGAGAGAGAGAGAGAGAGAGAGAGAGAAAACGATGCATGACAACATTTAGCATCGCCCTTGCTGTGTTACATGCCTTCAGAATTAAAGTCGTCAGAATGCTAGGCCATTTAAAAGGTGCTTTCGAAAAAATTATAAACAACCCTACAGTCAGACAGTCCCTGAGGCCAGAGAGACTCGGCGCGACTGGCCTAACAACTGTAGGCTTGGCGGGGGCCGCCTGCTACGCCTACAACCGCTATAAGAACAACAGCGGCAACAGGGACATCCAGAGGGCGACGGCAAGGAACATGTTCTTGAAACGAAGCAAGAAGTTTTGTAAACTGAAAGAATTCCACCCTTATGATCCCTCTGAAGAGGAGATTCAAGTCCATGAATACACTTATTACGGGGAGGTGCAGGTTCCAGAGGAAGAACAGGGGCTAATGACACCCGAGGGGAAACTGCCCTCGCCCCCTGACCCACCTCCTCAGCAGTAAAGGTATGTGCTTACGCATATTGCACTTCTGTCTCCATCTCATAGCAGTTCTGTACTCTGTTACTAGACCTGTGGCTCCCAGCCTTTTGAGTGTCAGGGGCATCAAAGTTTCATATTTCATTTTGACTGACCGTCTAAAATGTTTTGCATAATTTAGGCCCAAAAAGGTGTTCTACTCATATTTATGCATAATGTATTGAAATAAGCACCCTTAATAAATCTTAGCGAAATTAAATTTACTGTAAGTTTTAGCTTTTAAATATGAATTGAAATTGTATAGGTAAATACAAATGTAATATACTTATTTTACGTTGCATGACGTTTCCTGAGAAAAATGAAATTAATTTTATATTTACCATAAGGTTTTTAATGTGATGGCTGTTATCACATTACAACTATCAGTTCTACGAATGCTAACCCTCCCGTATTTCCCGTGATCTCCCGTATTTGCCCCTAATTTTTAACGGTTTCCCGGCTCCCGTATTTTTCTTGTCTTCGATCATTTTTCTCCCTTATTTTTGCACAATGTACGAATAAAAATTATTATTCTAAATACTTGATTTTGTCGTGAATGATAATTTATAGATTTATTAATTTATTAATTTTATTTATTTATTTATTAATTTCTCATACAGAATATCTACAATCCTACCATTCCCTATTACATAAAAATTTACCAGCAAAAAGAGCTTGAAGTAATCGGACTTCTGGTTGGAGCAAGAGGTACCGCTACTCTCTTCATGAAAGATGTGTTTAAGAGGCTTGAATACCTACATCTATTATTCCGATTGTAACCTTAGCTGCATTGAAAGGATCAATTGCTCTCCTGAAGAATCACCTATATTCGAAATCAAACTAAGTTCAGTAGCATTCTTTACTTTTTTATAACACTTACCTTTTTAAAAATAGGTATATTTCCACTAATCTCAAAAAACATTATTTGCAGCTATGTACTTGTAAGAATTTCATTGTTAAAACAAAATTAATGGTTTTTCATGAACTTGTAAAAATTTCTATGCTTAAGTAGACCTACTCTTTGTCCCTTGTGGCAGCTCACGAATGGTGAGAAGATATATAAATTTAAAAAATCTGTAATATTGAAAATTAATGTTTGAGGAGAAAAATTTGCTGACCACTGAGCTACACCAAATTCAGTCCATACCATCGGATCGAATTCTCCTCCTTCTATTATGCCTACAACACAGGCAAAACATAGGCCCATAGCAACACTTTTAATTATGAATGTTATAAAAAAGAGATAGGGTCTGCATCAACATGAACGTTACTTAGCGAAACAACAACCGAGATTTCTAAATACAGTCTCTATGGAGAGAGAGAGAGAGAGAGAGAGAGAGAGAGAGAGAGAGAGAGAGAGAGAGAACGATTCATGACAACAATAGCAATGCCATTGCTGTGTTACATCCCTTGCGAATTCAAGTCATCAAAATGGTAGGACGATTGAGAGTTGCTTTGCAGCAAATAATAAATAACCCGACAGTGAGAGTGTCGATGAAACCAGAGCGACTCATAGTGAAAGGGTTAAGAACTGTGGGCGTGGCGGGCTTGGCGGGAGCGGCGCACTATGCCTACAGCTTCTACAACAACATCGACTATTGCGACTCTCCACAGGATGAAATTCAAAAGACCTCTATGAAGAAGATGTTTCTAAAAAGAAGTAAAAAGTTCTGTAAGATCAAGGAATTTCATCCCTACGATCCATCGGAGGCCGAGATCGAAACCACTGATTATGAGGAGTTGCAAATTCCAGCTAACAGCGAGGAACAACAGGGCCAAAAACATCTCAAGGCGACGAGAAACCGTCCTCGCCCCCTCCTCCACCATCTAAACAGTGACGTCAAGGTATGTGCTTACGCATTCAACTTATATAATATTGGACTTCTCTCTCCATCTCATAGCAGTTCTGCACTCTGTTACTAGACCTGTGGCTCCCAGCCTTTTGAGTGTCACAGGCACCAAACTTTCATATTTCGTTTTGACTGACCGCCAAAAATGTATTGCATAATTTACGCCCAAAAACGTGTTCTACTCATATTTTTGCATAATGTAGTGAAATAAGCATCCTTAATAAGTCTGTAGCGAAATTAAATTTAAGTTTTAGCTTTTATAATAATAATAATAATGATTTATTTTAGCTGGCAGAGTTAAGGCCGTAAGGCCTTCTCTTCCACTCAACCAGCAAAAAGTGTATATACATATGCATGAACTTACAAAGAATCCAACAATTTGATTGAGATGAGAGTTACATGTATACAAAAGTTATTTACAAATTAAACAACAAAATACTATGAACTATTAATTAAACACTGAAATAAACTGTGTAGCAGAATTAAACTAAAATACATAGAATATTAATATATTTCAAATAATATTAGATAATAGAAAGAGATTATTACGAGACAATTAAAATACAGCACAATCAGGATGATGTCTAAAGAAAAAAGTAACAATGTAGTCAGTGATAGTTTAAATCAGTATGATTGGAGTGAAATGCTAATAAGGTTATCTTTTAAGCTGTTCTTAAAGGTGTTTATTGTCTTGCAGCCCCTAATACTTTGTGACAAGGAATTCCATTGACGCGAGGTGGATATTGTAAAAGATGATGAATAACAAGATGTTCTATGAAGAGGTATACTTAGCGTGCCACAGATAAGTGATCTGGTATTTACATCGTGGTTAGAGTATAGATAAGAGAAACGAGACGAAAGGTAATTTGGTGTTGAAGTGTACAGAATTCGAAAGAGTAAAGACAAAGAGTGTAAAGTTCTACGTTCTTTAAGTCGGAGCCACGAGAGACTTGCGAAGGACGGTGATATGTGATCATACCGTCGGATGTTGCACACGTATCTGACGCACATATTCTGAGCTCGCTGTAACTTGACTGACAATTCAGAACTTATGTCACTTAACATAACGTCACAATAATCGAAGTGCGGCGTTACTAGGGTTTGCACTAGGGTAAGTTTTAGTTGCTGGGGCAAGAAGTTTCTCAAGCGACTCAAACAGTGAATGGAGGAACAGATTTTTTTTATCGTTTCTTTAACTTGAAAATTCCAACTTAGATTATTATCAAAAAAGAAGCCAAGATTTTTTACGACAGATGAATAAGGGATTAGCGTGTTGTTAAGAGTAACAACTGAAAGATTACTGTTATTAAGGGAGTTAACTAAACGCTTATGTCCAATAATTATGGCTTGAGTCTTACTTGGATTAAGTGCGAGTCCGAAATTGGCCGCCCAAGTGGAGACAGTGGCTAGGTCACAATTTAACTTGTCAATCGATTCATTGATCGTATTGGGTCTGGAATGTATATAAAGTTGTAGGTCGTCGGCATAGAGGTGATATCGGCAATACTGTAAGTTCTTTGATACGTCATTAATGTAGATAGAGAAAAGTAGTGGACCTAATACGGAGCCCTGCGGCACTCTCGCCTTTGTGCATCTCCATTGGGAGAATTGATTATCAAGTGAAACACACTGTTGGCGGTCACATAGGTAGGAGTCCATCCAGCTCAAGGTATTGTCTGACAGGTGCAAAGCCTTCATCTTTGCAAGAAGCAAGTTATATATCAACTGAAATTTTTAAAGGTAAATACAAATATAATATACTTATTTTATGTTGCATGACGTTTCCTGACAAAAATGAAATTAGTTTTATATATACCATAAGGTTTTTAATGTGATGGCTGTTATCACATTGCAGCTATCAGTTCTACGGTTGCCAACCCTCCCGTATTTCCCGGGATCTCCGTATTTGCCCCAAAATTTTAACGGTGTCCCGGCTCCCATATTTTTCTTCCCTTCGAGCATTTTTCTCCCTTAATTTTGCACAATGTACGAATAAAAATCATTATTCTAAATATTTGATTTTGCCGTGAATGATAATTATTACAGATTTATTAATTTCTCATACATAATAATATCTTTAATATTGAAAATTAATGTTTGAGGAGAAAATTTGCTGACCACTGAGCTACGCCAAATTCAGTCCACAGCACCGGATCGAATTCTCCTCCTTCTATTATGCCTACAACACAGGCAAAACATAGACCCATAGCAACACTTTTGATTATGAATATTACAAAAAAGAGATAGGGTCTGCATCTACATGAACGATACTTAGCGAAACAACAACCGAGATCTGTAAATCCAGTCTCTATGGAGAGAGAGAGAAAACGATGCATGACAACCATAACAATGGCTGTGTTACATGTCTTCAGAATTAAATTCGTCAAAATGCTAGGACGATTGAGAGTTGCTTTCCAGCAAATAATAAATAACCCAACAGTTAGACAGTCCTTGAGACCAGAGCGACTCATAGTGAATAGGTTAAGAACTGTAGGCATAGTAGGCTTGGAGGGAGCCGCTTACTACGCCTACCACCGCTACTACAACCAAAGCGGCAGTTGTGACTTTACCGAGGATGACACACAGACAGCGACCATCAAGAGAATGTTCCTGAAAAGGATTAAAAAGTTCTGCAAGGTCAAAGAGGATCACCCATACGACCCATCAGAGGAGGTGATTGAAATAACAGATTACACTACATATGAGGAGGTGGAGATTCAATCGAAGGGCAAGGAATGACAGGGCCAACAGACATCTGTAGGCGACGAACGACCGTCCTCGCCCCCTCCTCCACCCCCTCAACAATAAAGGTATGTGCTTACGCATTCAACTTATATACAGTAATATTGGACTTCTGTTTTGCATAATTTAGGCCCAAAAACGTTTTCTACTCATATTTTTACATAATGTAGTGAAATAAGCATCCTTAATAAATCTGTAGCGAAATTAAATTTAAGCTTTAGCTTTTAAATATCAACTGAAATTTTTATCGGTAAATACAAATGTAATATACTTATTTTACGTTGCATGACGTTTCCTGAGATAAATGAAATTAGTTTTATATTTACCATAAGGTTTTTAATGTGATGGCTGTTATCACATTGCAGCTATCAGTTCTACGGTTGCCAACCTTCCCGTATTTCCCGGGATCTCCCGTATTTGCCCCTAATTTTTAACGGTTTCCCGGCTCCCATATTTTTCTTCCCTTCGAGCATTTTTCTCCCTTAATTTTGCACAATGTACGAATAAAAATCATTATTATAAATATTTGATTTTGCCGTGAATGATAATTATTATAGATTTATTAATTTCTCATACAGAATAATATCTTTAATATTGAAAATTAATGTTTCAGGACAAAAATTTGTTGACCACTGAGCTACGCCAAATTCAATCCACACCACCGGATCGAATTCTCCTCCTTCTATTATGCCTACAACACAGGCAAAACATAGGCCTATAGCAACACTTTTGATTATGAATATTATAAAAAAGAGATAGGGTCTGCATCTACATGAACGATACTTAGTGAAACAACAACCGAGATCTGTAAATCCAGTCTGTATGGCGAGAGAGAGAGAGAGAGAGAGAGAGAGAGAAAGAAAACGATGCATGACAACAATAGCAATGCCGTTGCTGTGTTACATGCCTTCAGAATTAAAGTCATCAAAATACTAGGACGATTGAGAGTGCTTTCCAGCAAATAATAAATAACCCAACAGTTAGACAGTCCATAAGACCAGAGCGACTACTAGTGAACGGATTAAGAACTGTGAGCGTGGAGGGGGCCGCCTAATACGCCTACAACTTCTACAACAACATCGACAATTGCGACTCTCCACAGGACGAACTTCAGAAGACCACAGTGAAGAAGATGTTTCTAAAAAGAAATTAAAAGTTCTGCAAGATCAAGGAATTTCATCCCTACGATCCATCCGAGGCCGAGATCGAAATCCCTGATTACACCAAATATGAGGAGGAGCAGATTCCAGACAACAGCGAGGAACAACAGGGCCAAGAGACATCTGAAGGCGACGAAAAACCGTCCTCGCCCCCTCCTCCACCCCCTCAACAGTGAAGTGAAGGTATGTGCTTACGCATTCAACTTATATAATATTGGACTTCTGTCTCTATCTCATAGCAGTTCTGTACTCTGTTACTAGACTTGTGGCTTCCAGCCTTTTGAGTGTCAGAGGCATCAAAGTTTCATATTTCATTTTGGCTGACCGCCTAAAATGTTTTGCATAATTTAAGCCCAAAAACGTGTTCTACTCATATTTTTGTATAATGTAGTGAAATAAGCATCCTTAATAAATCTGTTGCGAAATTAAATTTAAGTTTTAGCTTTTAAATATGAACTAAAATTGTATAGGTAAATACAAATGTAATGTATTTTACGTTGCATGACGTTTCCTGAGAAAAATGAAATTAGTTTTATATTTACCATAGGGTTTTTAATGTGATGGCTGTTATCGCATTACAACTATCGGTTTTAGGGTTGCTAACCATCCCGTATTCCCTGAGATCTCCCGTATTTGTCCCTAATTTTTAACGGTTTCCCGGCTCCCGTATTTTTCTTCTCTTCGAGCATTTTTCTCCCTTAGCTTTGCATAATGTACGAATAAAAATCATTATTCTGAACATTTGATTTTGCCGTGATTGATGATTGTTTATATGATGAATTAATAAGTACAACGATAATGGCTAAATAAATATTTATGTGCAAGAATAAATTTATAAATGAGTAAATAATTGAAAAAATGTATAAATATGTGAATAAATTTATGCATGAATGAATAAATGTCTACATGAATGAAGAAATGTATAAATGTTAAAATGAATAATAATTGCAGCAATGAATTAATGAATATAACAATGAATGAATAAATGAATAAATAAATGCATATGTGGAAGAATAAATTTAGAATTCGGTTAATTAAAATATAAGTCGATGAATGAATATACAAATAGATGTTAAATCATTAAATGCAAGAGTAAATATGGATGTGTAAATATATGAACACATTATTAAATATATAAATTGCTTATTAAGTACATGAATCGTTGAATAAATGTATAAATGGATGAATAAATATATAAATGGATAAATACGCATATAAATGCATGAATAAATATATAAATGGATTAATAAATGTATAAATGGATGAATAAATATAAAAATGGATAAATAAGCATATAAATGCATGAATAAATATATAAATGGATTAATAAATATAGAAATGGATTAATAAATCTATAAATGGATAAATAAATACATAAATGGTTGAATAAATTTATAAATGGATGAATGAATATATAAATGGGTGAATAAATATATATACAGTATATAGTTGAATAAGTATATAAATAGATGAATAAATGTATAAATGGAGAAATAAATATATAAATAGATGAATAAATAAATAAATGGATTAATAAATCTGTAAATTGATGAATAAATATATAAATGGATTAATAAATCTATAAATGGAAAAATAAATAGATAAATGGTTGAAATATGTAAATGGCTAAATAAACATGTACTGTAAATTCACGAATAAATATATAAATGGTTCAGTAAATATATAAATGGATTAATAAATATATAAATGGATGAATAAATACATAACTGGTTGAATACATTTATAAATGGATGAATGAATATATAAATGGATGAATAAATATATATAGTTGAATAAATATATAAATAAATGAATAAATGTATAAATGGTTGAATAAATATATAAATGGATAAATAAATATGTAAGTGGATGAAGAAATACACAAATGGATGAATAAATATACGAATGGTTGAAGAAATAAATTAATTAATAAATATCTAAGTGAACAGATAAATATATACATGAATGAATAGGTATAGGAATGAATGAATCAATATATATATATATATATATATATATATATATATATATATATATATATATATATGAGTGAATAAATGATTGAATTAATATGTAAATAATTAACGAACGAATAAATGAATTAATAAACAATAAGTCAATATCCACTGAATATTTTAACAAGTAACCTTTGCGAAGTAACAAACTGCTCATTAATATGTAGGCCTACTTTTGGAATCTAAGCCGTTACACGTTACAATATATTAATGCATTCATAACATTCAAGTTCTATTCTGCCTACAACACAGGCTAAACATAGGCCCATAGCAACACTTTTCATTATGAATATTATAAAAAAGAGGTAAGGTCTGCATCTATATGAACGATACTTAGCGAAACAATAACCGAGAACTGTAAATCCAGTCTCTATGGAGAGAGAGAGAGAAAACGATGCATGACAACAATAGCAATGCCGTTGCTGTGTTACATGCCTTCACAATTCGAGTCATCAGGATGTTAGGTCTTTTAAAAAGAGCATTCGATAAAATAAAAAATAACCCGGCTTTGAAACAGACCCTGAGGCCAGAGAGACTCGTCGCGACTGACCTAACAACTGTAGGCTTGGCGGGGGCCGCCTACTAAGCCTACAGCCGCTATAACAACAACAGCGGCAACAGGGACATCCAGAGGGCGACGGCAATGAACATGTTCCTCAAACGTAGCAAGAAGTTTTGCCAAGTAAAAGAATTCCACCCATACGATCCGTCGGAGGCGGAGATTAAAGTGACGGATTATACTGCTTACGAGGAAGTGGAGGCTCCATCTACCGCCAAGGAAGAACAGGGGCAACAGACACCCGAGGAAAAACCGTCCTCGCCCCCACCTCCTCAGCAATAAAGGTATGTGCTTACGCATATTGGACTTCTGTCTCCATCTCATAGCAGTTCTGTACTCTGTTACTAGACCTGTGGCTCCCAGCCTTTTGAGTGTCAGAGGCATCAAAGTTTCACATTTCATTTTGACTGACCGCCTAAAATGTTTTGCATAATTTAGGCCCAAAAACATATTTTTGCATAATGTAGTGAAATAAGCATCCTTAATAAATCTGTAGCGAAATTAAATTTAAGTTTTAGCTTTTAAATATGAACTGAAATTGTATAGGTAAATACAAATATAATATACTTATTTTACGTTGCATGACGTTTCCTGAGAAAAATGAAATTAGTTTTATATATACCATAAGGTTTTTAATGTGATGGCTGTTATCACTAGGGCTAGGATTTTGATGACATATATATCATGAAAAAAATGCCCTAAAATGATCTTACATAATTGGCTTAGTAGCAATATTAATATTTAGACTAGTAATTAAAATAAATTCTAGTACCAACATTCAAGTCTATTTAATTTTACATAATTTTTCTAAGTAGTACACTTTAATTAATTACTTTACGTGATGTACTTCCGTGAAGTCTACCAAAAGAGCACTCTTATCTGGAACTAGCAGGTATAGAGGAGTGTGTATTGAAGGGGTGGTTGGACTGATCCATTAAGTGGGGTGTACTATGTTAAAATGACAATATTTGTGTAGGAAAACTATTAAAATAATATATAAAATAATGTGAATTAATTGGAAAAATATGTAGAGAAAATATCAAAGAAAATAAATAATATTTTACATTAATAATGGAGATTTATGGTCAAAATTGAACGAAAATACCACAAAAATGACCGAATAAAACAAAAAGTGCTCTTATGAGTTGTAAGAGGTACAAAATTAAAAAAAAAAATACCTTAACAAATATCTTTCAAAACACTCAGTTTATCACATAACATAGGCTATAAATACTAAAGCAGCTATGTTTCTGGCTTACTAGAAAAAAGATGCAATTTCATCAAAATCCTAGCCTTAGTTATCACATTACAGCTATCAGTTCTAGGGTTGCTAACCCTCCCGTATTTCCCGGGATCTCCCGTATTTGCCCCTAATTTATAATGGTTTCCCAGCTCCCGTATTTTTCTTCTCTTCGAGAATTTTTCTCCCTGATTTTTGCACAATGTATGAAAAAAAGTCATTATTCTAAATATTTGATTTTGCCGTGAATGATGATTATTATTGATTTATTAATTTCTCATACAGAATAATATCTGTAATATTGAAAATTAATGTTCGAGGAGAAAAATTTGCTGACCACTGAGCTACGCCAAATTCAATCCACAGCACCGGATCGAATTCTCCTCCTTCTATTATGCCTACAACACAGGCAACACATAGGCCCATAGCAACACTTTGAATATTATAAAAAAGAGGTAGGATCTACATCTACATGAACGATACTTAGCGAAACAACAACCGAGATCTGTAAATACAGTCTCTATGAAGAGAGAGAGAGAGAGAGGAAACGATGCATGACAGCAATAGCAATGCCGTTGCTGTGGTACATGCATTCACAATTCGAGTCATCAGAATGTTAGGTCGTTTAAAAGCAGATTTCAAAATATCAAAAATAACCCTACATTGAAACAGTCCCTGAGGCCAGAAAGAGTCGTGGCGACTGGCCTAACAACAGCGGTAGGCGTAGTAGGCTTGGCGGGGGCCGCCTACTACGCCTACAACCGCTATTACATCAACAGCGACAACAGGGACATACCGACAGCGACGATAAGGAACATGTTCCTGTAAGAAGTTTTGTAAAATTAAAGAATTCCATATAATCCGTCCGAAGAGGAGATCAAAGTGACGGATTATACTGCTTGCAGGGGCATCAGACACCCGAGGAAAAACCGTCCTCGCCACCTCACCCACCTCCTCAGCAATAAAGGTATGTGCTTACGCATATTGGACTTCTGTCTCCATCTCATAGCAATTCTGTACTCTGTTACTAGACCTGTGGCTCCCAGCCTTTGGAGTGTCAGAGGCATCAAAGTTTCATATTTCATTTTGACTGACCGTCTCAAATGTTTTGCATAATTTAAGCCCAAAAACGTGTTCTACTCATTTTTTTGCATAATGTAGTGAAATAAGCACCCTTAATAAATCTTAGTGAAATTAAATTTAAGTTTTAGCTATTAAATATGAACTGAAATTGTATAGGTAAATACAAATGTAATGTATTTTACGTTGCATGACGTTTCCTGAGGAAAATGAAATTAGTTTTATATTTACCATAAGGTTTTTAATGTGATGGCTGTTATCGCATTACAACTATCGGTTCTAGGGTTGCTAACCCTCCCTATTTCCCGGATCTCCCGTATTTGCCCCTAATTTTTAACTGTTTCCCGGCTCCCGTATTTTTCTTCTAGTCTCTTCGAGCATTTTTGTCCCTTATTTTTGCATAATGTACGAATAAAAATCATTATTCTAAACATTTGATTTTGCCGTGAATGATGATTATTATAGATTTATTAATTTGTCATACAGAATATTATCTGTAACATTGAAAATTAATGTTTCAGGAGAAAAATTTGCTGACCACTGAGCTACGCCAAATTCAATCCACAGCACCGGATCGAATTCTTCTCCTTCTATTATGCCTACAACATAGGCCCATAGCAACACTTTTGATTATGAATATTATAAAAAAGAGGTAGGGTCTGCATCTACATCAACATTACTTAGCGAAACAACAACCGAGATCTGGAGAGAGAGAAAGAGAGAGAGAGAGAGAGAGGTAGAGAGAACGATTCATGACAACAATAGCAATGCCATTGCTGTGTTACATCCCTTGCGAATTCAAGTCATCAAAATGCTAGGACGATTGAGAGTTGCTTTGCAGCAAATAATAAATAACCCGACAGTGAGAGAGTCGATGAAACCAGAGCGACTCATAGTGAAAGGGTTAAGAACTGTGGGCGTGGCGGGAGCCGCGCACTATGCCTACAGCTTCTACAACAACATCCACTATTGCGACTCTCCACAGGATGAAATTCAAAAGACCTCTATGAAGAAGATGTTTCTAAAAAGAAGTAAAAAGTCCTGTAAGATCAAGGAATTTCATCCCTACGATCCATCGGAGGCCGAGATCGAAACCATTGATTATGAGGAGCTGCAAATTCCAGCTAACAGCGAGGAACAACAGGGCCAAAAAACATCTCAAGGCGACGAGAAACCGTCCTCGCCCCCTCCTCCACACCCTCAACTGTGAAGTCAAGGTATGTGTTTACGCATTCAACTTATATAATAGTGGACTTGTGTCTCCATCTCAGCAATTCTGTACTCTGTTACTAGACCTGTGGCTCCCAGCCTTCTGAGTGTCAGAGACACCAAACATTCACCCTTAACGATGTTATCTTGGACTTTGTATTTTATAATTTTGTAGTATATTCAAGGTCTTTATACATTCCATTCTCTTGTTGCAGTCGTGGTACAACCACTGATGATGGGGGAGCACAGCCCCCGAAACATGTATGGTTCCTAACCAATTTTATTTATTTTATTATTCTATCAATAAATAGTGTAATAATTATCTCCATTATTATAAATCTTAACTTATGAACAATGTTGTATTTCGACCTTCTAAATATTTAACCAAACTTTCATATTTCAATTTGACTGACCGCCAAAAATGTATTGCATAATTCACGCCCAAAAACGTGTTCTACTCATATTTTTGCATAATGTAGTGAAAAAAGCATCCTTCATAAGTCTGCAGCGAAATTAAATTTAAGTTTTAGCTTTTAAATATCAACTGAAATTTTTATAGGTAAATACGAATATAATATACTTATTTTATGTTGCATGATGTTTCCTGAGAAAAATGAAATTAATTTTATATATACCATAAGGTTTTTAATGTGATGGCTGTTATCACATTGCAGCTATCAGTTCTACGGTTGCCAACCCTCCCGTATTTCCCGGGATCTCCGTATTTGCCCCTAATTTTTAACGGTTTTCCGGCTCCCATTTTTTCTTCCCTTCGAGCATTTTTCTCCCTTATTTTTGCACAAAGTACGAATAAAAATCATTACTCTAAATATTTGATTTTGCGTGAAAGATAAATTATTACAGATTTATTAATTTCTCATACAGAATAATAAATGTAATATTGGAAATTAATGTTTGAGGAGAAAAATTTGCTGACCACTGAGCTACGCCAAATTCAGTCCACAACATCGGATCAAATTCTCCTCCTTCTATTATGCCTACAACACAGGCAAAACATAGGCCCATAGCAACACTTTGAATATTATAAAAAAGAGGTAGGGTCTACATCTTCATGAACGTTACTTAGCGAAGCAACCGAGATCTGTAAATCCAGTCTCTATGGAGAGAGAGAGAGAGAGAGAGAGAGAGAGAGAGAGAGAGAGAGAGAGAAAACGATGCATGACAACCATAGCAATGGCGTTGCTGTGTTACATGCCTTCAGAATTAAATTCGTCAAAATGCTAGGACGATTGAGAGTTGCTTGCCAGCAAATAATAAATAACCCAACAGATAGTCGATAAGACCAGAGCGACTCATAGTGAAAGGGTTAAGAACTGTGGGCGTGGCGCGCTTGGCGGGGGCCGCGTACTACGCCTACAGCTTCTACAACAACATCGACTATTGCGATTCTCCACAGGATGAAATTCAAAAGACCTCTATGAGGAATATGTTTCTCAAAAGAAGTAAGAAGTTTTGCAACATCAAGGAATTTCATCCCTACGATCCATCGGAGGCCGAAATCGAAACCACTGATTATGAGGATTATGAGGAGGTGCAAATTAACAGCGAGGAAGAACAGGGCCAAAAAACATCTCAAGGCGACGAGAAACCGTCCTCGCCCCCTCGTCCACCCCCTCAACAGTGAAGTGAAGGTATGTGCTTACGCATTCAACTTATATAATAGTGGACTTCTGTCTCCATCTCATAGCAGTTCTGTACTCTGTTACTAGACCTGTGGCTCCCAGCCTTTTGAGTGTCAGAGGCATCAAATTTCAGATTTCATTTTGACTGACCGCCTAAAATGTTTTGCATAATTTAGGCCCAAAAACGTGTTCTACTCATATTTTTGCTTAATGTAGTGAAATAAGCGTCCTTAATAAATCTGTAGGGAAATTAAATTTAAGTTTCAGCTTTTAAATATGAACTGAAAGTTTATAGATAAATACAAATGTAATATACTTATCTACGTGAACGATACTTAGCGAAATAACAACCGAGATCTGTAAATCCAGTCTCTATGGAAAGAGAGAGACAAAACAATGCATGGAAACAATAGCAATGCCGTTGCTGTGTTACATGCCTTGCGAATCGAGAAAGAAACATGTTCGGGAAATTCAGATTACAATTCCCAAAAATTCGGGATAACCCGGGAATAAAAGACCTATTAAGACCTGAGAGGCTATTAACACACTTTGGAACCACAATAGGTCTAGCCAGCCTATTAGGTACAGGATACGGGATCTACCAGCTGATCACCCGTGATAATCAAACTAACTTTGTGACATCTCGGAGGGGGAATATTAAAGACGTTTCCAATAGCCGGAAACTAATAGGTCAGATCTACTCCTCCTGCCACTGGCTCAGGGATCACAGTCCGAGTCCAGAAGACCAGGATCTCGAGGACTGTGGTTCCGAAGAAGTCATACGTGTGATAGACTACACGGACTATTATAAGGGCAAAACAACTAAGCCCAAGAAGAAAGCTCAGCAGCCAGAAGCAGGTCCCAGCAAGGAGAGGAAACCTGAGGGCCACCACCAACGCCCTCAACGAGAAACACATGGTACTTTCACGGTGATGGAGGGAGGGCGATTGAAGAAGGTTCTCCCCGAAGACCAGGGGCAAGGGAAAAAGAAAGGGGACAACCAACCGTCCTCGCCCCCTCCTCCACCACCTAAACAGTGACGTCAAGGTATGTGCTTACGCATTCAACTTATATAATAGTGGACTTCTGTCTCCATCTCATAGCAGTTCTGTACTCTGTTACTAGACCTGTGGCTCCCAGCCTTTTGAGTGTCAGAGACATCAAAGTTTCATATTTCATTTTGACTGACCGCCTAAAATGTTTCGCATAATTTAGGCCCAAAAACGTGTTATACTCATATTTTTGCTTAATGTAGTGAAATAAGCGTCCTTAATAAATCTTAGCGAAATTAAATTTAAGTTTTAGCTTTTAAATATGAACTGAAATTGTATAAGTAAATACAAATGGAATATACTTTTTCCTGAGAAAAATTAAATTAGTTTTATATTTACCATAAGGTTTTTAATGTGATGGCTGTTATCGCATTACAACTATCGGTTCTAGGGTTGCTAACCCTCCCGAATTTCCCGGGATCTCCTGTATTTGCTCCTAATTTTTAACGGTTTCCCGGCTCCCGTATTTTTCTTCTCTTCGAGCATTTTCTCCCTTATTTTTGGATAATGTACGAATAAAAATCATTATTCTAAACATTTGATTTTGCCGTGAATGATGAGTGTTTATATGATGAATTTCGTTGTTCAAGACATGCATTAAAATGTGCAGTCTTTCTTGCCAAAAATGGGTTTTAGTGCCACCTGTTTAAAATCAAACATTATATCAGTATTATAAATTTAGAAAACAGGCTAGCTTTGTTCTAAGCATACCAAGTAGTAATGCTCATACAAAGAGGGTGTTTCATCTCGTGAACAGTAACAATGAATAACAAATTTTTACTTTTTTGTCTTGCTCCGAAATAAAAATAGGTAAATATTACTAATATCTGTGCCCTAAATGTGAATTTAAAATTGAAATTGTCCCATCACGTACCATTTTCCGAGGAAAGTGAATTGAATATTTTATAAAAAACTCCTTTTTTAATTTTTCACTGCTACTGATAAAACTACAACACAAGAGGGATTCAAAATGCCTCATAATACTTGAAAAATATGTACTGGATACAAAAATGATGTTACATAGTTTAAAACACAAAAAACACAACAATAAAAATATTTCATACGTATAATGAAAAAAAATCTCAGAATTTGAACTTAACTTTTGAAAGGATTTTCTGGATTTTTGTTTTTTATTATTATTTAACCCGCTTAGAGCCCTTCGCCCGCCGTGGATGTGCCACTGTTTGTTTCTGAAAACTCTCTTTTATACAATCTTGATTACAGTCTCATTTTATCAAATGTTGTAGTATTTTGTGTTAATTGGCTATAGAAACTAAAGTTATATTTCAAAACTAGTGATGAAATAATAATCACTGTAAATTCACGTATTATTTATTTATGTGATGGTGAGTCCTTTTCCGTCCTTCTACATACAAGTTTCTCAATTTCCTCTTTAGAACGTTTCATATTGTGAATAATATTATTAGTGTTGAGTAGCGAGTTCTCTACCAGATATTTATAATGCTTCCACTGCATTGTGAAAAATTCAAAATTTGGCCAAATAATAATAATAATAATAATAATAATAATAATAATAATAATAATTATTATTATTATTATTATTATTATTATTATTATTATTATTATAAACATTAAATCCAGACGTTTGAGACGCGCAGGGCATCTAGCACGTATGGGCGAATCCAGAATTGCATATATAGTGTTAGTTGGAAGGCAGGAGAGAAGACCTTTGGGGAGGCCGAGAAGTAGATGGAAGGATAAATTAAAATTGATATGAGGGAGGTGGGATGTGATGGTAGAATAGAAATCGATGGCGGACTTATGTGAGGATGACAATGAACCTCTGGGTTGTCTAAAAGCCATTTTATTCAATGGTTACATCAACATAATTAATGTTACTTGCCTGGCTTTAAACAAATGGTTTAATAACTAAAATTGTAATACAGATTGTCATTTTTCTTCTTTACAGCCCCAAATAACGCTTATCCTGCCCATAAAGCCTGAATATTAACCTGCCAAAGAAGCCCTACAATAATTCTGCCGAAGAAGCCTCATGGTCATCATGCCCAAGGAGCCGTTTAATCCTGTCCAAGAAGCTGTTTAATCATCCTGCCCAAGAAGCCGTTTAATCATCCTGCCCAAGGAGCCGTTTAATCATCATGCACAAGAAGCTGTTTAGTCATCCTGCCCAAGAAGACTAACAGTAATCCAGCCCAAGAACAGTATCAGTAATCCAGCCCAAGAATAGCATCAGTAATCCAGCCCAAGAACAGTATCAGTAATCCAGCCCAAGAATAGTAACAGTAATCCAGCCCAAGAACAGTATCAGTAATCCAGCCCAAGAATAGTAACAGTAATCCAGCCCAAGAACAGTATCAGTAATCCAGCCCAAGAATAGTAACAGTAATCCAGCCCAAGAACAGTATCAGTAATCCAGCCCAAGAATAGTATCAGTAATCCAGCCCAAGAACAGTATCAGTAATCCAGCCCAAGAATAGTATCAGTAATCCAGCCCAAGAATAGTATCAGTAATCCAGCCCAAGAACAGTATCAGTAATCCAGCCCAAGAATAGTATCAGTAATCCAGCCCAAGAATAGTATCAGTAATCCAGGCCAAGAACAGTAACAGTAATCCAGCCCAAGGACAGTATCAGTAATCCAGCCCAAGAATAGTAACAGTAATCCAGCCCAAGAATAGTATCAGTAATCCAGCCCAAGAATAGTATCAGTAATCCAGCCCAAGAACAGTATCAGTAATCCAGCCCAAGAATAGTAACAGTAATCCAGCCCAAGAACAGTATCAGTAATCCAGCCCAAGAACAGTATCAGTAATCCAGCCCAAGAACAGTATCAGTAATCCAGCCCAAGAATAGTAACAGTAATCCAGCCCAAGAACAGTATCAGTAATCCAGCCCAAGAATAGTAACAGTAATCCAGCCCAAGAACAGTATCAGTAATCCAGCCCAAGAATAGTATCAGTAATCCAGGCCAAGAACAGTAACAGTAATTCTGCACAAGAACAGTAACAGTAATCCAGCCCAAGAATAGTGTCAGTAATCCAGCCCAAGAACAGTATCAGTAATCCAGGCCAAGAACAGTAACAGTAATTCTGCACAAGAACAGTAACAGTAATCCAGCCCAAGAATAGTATCAGTAATCCAGGCCAAGAACAGTAACAGTAATTCTGCACAAGAACAGTAACAGTAATCCAGCCCAAGAATAGTGTCAGTAATCCAGCCCAAGAACAGTATCAGTAATCCAGGCCAAGAACAGTAACAGTAATTCTGCACAAGAACAGTAACAGTAATCCAGCCCAAGAATAGTGTCAGTAATCCAGCCCAAGAACAGTATCAGTAATCCAGGCCAAGAACAGTAACAGTAATTCTGCACAAGAACAGTAACAGTAATCCAGCCCAAGAATAGTATCAGTAATCCAGGCCAAGAACAGTAACAGTAATTCTGCACAAGAACAGTAACAGTAATCCAGCCCAAGAATAGTGTCAGTAATCCAGCCCAAGAACAGTATCAGTAATCCAGGCCAAGAACAGTAACAGTAATTCTGCACAAGAACAGTAACAGTAATCCAGCCCAAGAATAGTGTCAGTAATCCAGCCCAAGAACAGTATCAGTAATCCAGGCCAAGAACAGTAACAGTAATTCTGCACAAGAACAGTAACAGTAATCCAGCCCAAGAACAGTAACAGTAATTCTGCACAAGAACAGTAACAGTAATCCAGCCCAAGAATAATATCAGTAATCCAGGCCAAGAACAGTAACAGTAATTCTGCACAAGAATAGTAACAGTAATCCAGCCCAAGAGCAGTAACAGTAATCCAGTCCAACAACAGTATCAGTAATCCAGCCCATCAACAGTAACAGTAATCCAGCCCAAGAACAGTAACAATAATCCAGCCCAAGAACAGTAACAGTAATTCAGCCCAACAACAGTAACAGTAATCCAGCCCAACAACAGTAACAATAATCCAGCCCAAGAACAGTAACAGTAATTCAGCCCAACAACAGTAACAGTAATCCAGCCCAACAACAGTAACAGTAATCCAGCCCAAGAACAGTAACAGTAATTCAGCCCAACAACAGTAACAGTAATCCAGCCCAACAACAGTAACAATAATCCAGCCCAAGAACAGTAACAGTAATTCAGCCCAACAACAGTAACAGTAATCCAGCACTTCAACGCTTACAATAATACGGCACATCAAGACTTACAGTGATCCGGCACATCTATGGTTTGAGTATTTAGCGTATGCAAGTACAGTGAATGGTGTCGATACTTTGAAAACCGTATTTTTAAATTATGTGCAACCGTTACTACAATGTAAGGGAGGTTGGATTCTATGCGACGGTCAATAAATTGCAGTGACCGGATTCAAAGCATTCTCCATATTGAGAAAAGACTGTTATATGGGCTATAAATCTCTTATGTTTCCTTGTTTGAATATATAAACAATTTCATAGTGTTTGTAACTGAATTACCTCCAGGAGATTTCCAATGAAATAAAAATTATACGTTCAATTAAAATAATCCTTATTTTATTTTAAAATTACGGGAAATTCTTAATAAGGAGTTAGAGAACCGTGAAGCATAATAGGCCTATATATGCATTTCTGGATTCGCCCATACGTGCTACATGCCCTGCCCATTTCAAACGTCTGGATTTAATGTTTCTAATTATGTGAGGGGAAGAATACAATGCGTGAAGTTCTGCGTTGTGTAACTTTCTCCAGATATAAAATATTCTTTCTCTGCGTCTACGTACATAAAGCCCCAAAAGGTTTCACTTTCATATCACCAATATAGTATTATGTGTTGCATTAACTATAATAATATTTCATTTTTAATGGTAATAATGTCATCAAACATTCTTAAGTTTTGTAGTTCTTAATATCCAATACGCAGCTGTACTCGGAAAAGTATAGACCAGACAATCAGACCTGTAAATTATTTTTTTATATGTTATAAAAATATTACACAAATGTAGATCAACATATTGGTATTATGATGTGAAAGAATCTGAGCTATCTGAACACTATGTCAGCAATCCTGCAGGTCATGGCCTTCGTGTAATAGTCTACTGTTTATTTTAGTGTGGGTTTTGTTTTATTCTGAAATGTAATTAATTAGTTCTCAAAACTGACGAAAGATGGATTTTGGAAAAAAGGAAAATGATGTAGGAAAATTGACATTTCACTGAAAACTATTATTTTTCTGAAAAAAAAAAACTTCGGGTTCCAAGCTTCAAAATGAGGGGTCATTTATTAAAATCCGTTCAGCCGTTTTCCCGTAATTTCCATTACCAGTATTATGTATGTATGTATGTATGTATGTATGTATGTATGTATGTATGTATGTATGTATGTATGTATGTATGTATGTATGTATATATATATATATATATCCCGATGTTCATTTTTTTCTAATATCGACTGTTTACAGGAATAAAAGTCGATTCTTTGTTGCGTTGCCATATATAAAACCCACGAACCTCGGTTTCTTCTCAAGCCGCGTCTCGACTTCGTTTTAGAAATCGCATAAGGATTCAGACCTCGATCGCGGTTCAAAAGCCGAGGTTTGGAACCACGATTTCGTCCGTGTGTTAGAAATCGACCCTACAAGTTTTTGTTACGTGAAGTATATTTTCGTAAGAGAGAGAGAGAGAGAGAGAGAGAGAGAGAGAGAGAGAGAGAGAGAGAAATAACTCGTCCGGCCTCAATTAAGGGTGACCACGAGGATCCGAAAATTAATAGCAAACAAATATAATCAATTAAATATGAATATTGTTATAAAAATAAAATGTAATAATTAAGCACCATTGATTTTGTCAGTAATTATAAAATAAAATCTTAGAAGATGACTATAAAATTATACTTATAAATAAAAGTTTTTTTTAAAATTAGCATATCCTTAATTAAGGCCTTCTGAGTGGTATAAATGAAACTGTATAATCTGCAGGGAATTTTTAAGAATTTGCGAAATGATTTTTTGAATTTCAAAAGAAGATATTGATAATTGTTTTAAAAATATATATGTAAATTTTGGTAAAGAACTCCGAGCACCTAAAAATAAACCTGTCACTGACCAATTGAAGAGAGGGATGTTATACTTGGCACTAATGTAGGGAATACAAGGTTCATAAATGGCCCTCTTTTCCTGATCAACCTGATGAGCTTGGTTTAGATCTCTCTCAATGGGTATAGTTCAGGGCTGGGCGTCGAGAGCGGATCTAGACTCTAAACGGGGACGCTTAATATTCATCCGTCACTGGATCAACGCTGCGCGGTGTTCGGCGGGGAAGAAAGGGGATGAAGAGAAATTATATGGCTCCCCGTGAGAGAGTAGAATCTGCTCTTGCTGCCCAGCTCTGGTATAGATGGATCTATGATAATAACCTTTTATTGTTGCCTGTTTATTGCTATAATATCCGCTCTTCTGTGAGAGTCGTCTTCAGAAATGGAGTGGACCTCTTCATGAACTTCCCAACCCTTGTTCCGAAGAAGACAGGCGATAGCTCCACGGACACTATGATGCCTGTTGTTACGCAATAACTCTCCTTTCCGACAAAAGCCCAACACGTGGCAAAGAGTTTCTGTCTCGTTGCAGCCTGGTTGACGACAACGGGTCGTGCTGAAAGCTCTGCCAGGAACGGAGCGCACTGCAGTAAGGTTGCAGGACATCTTGATTGCATTAATATTTTCCGAAGACGACAAATTCTCTTTGGTGCTGATCCATGAATTGGCTCTTGGATATTCTTCATAGATGACTATACCTTTCCCCTTATGAGGTAACTGACACCAGGATTCAAACGATCTCTTTCGCAATTCATCACGTAGATGTCTTCCAGTAGTTCGAGGTGTTATGCTGGCTTCAGAAATTTTCAGGCGCTTGAGAGCAGTTTTCTTCTCCTCTTCAAGGTTCCTGACAAGAAGGAGATGGTCATCACTGACTTGTGAGAGTCGTTTACAGATGTTAAAATGCTGAATATTAGCTTCCCATTCAGCCTTAATAAGTCCTAGGCCACGTAAGTTTTTTGAAGAATATAGCATGTCATTAGGTGTATCATCAGGAAGTGATATCATCTCTTTGACAGCACTTCTAATTACTTTATCTAGACCTTTAGGGAAGCGGTTAGGGAGCTGATCAAGTGGAGCACATTGCAAAGGATAGATGAGCCCAGGCCATATATATTCATTCACAATCTTCAATTTCTGATCAGGCTTTAGTAATGGAGTTTGTGTAAGATTGTTAAGATCACGTGTTAAATTTGTTATAATTTTATTTTTATCTAAGTATATTTTGACGCGAAAATCAACTCCCAGATATCGAATTGTTTCAGATTTATCATCAGTACTCTGTATAGCTGATCCATGAAGTGAAATGAGAGCTCCTTTAGTTAAAATACCTCTTTCGAGAATTATACACTTGCTTTTAATAGTGTTAATTTCAAGACCTAGTTCATCTAGTTTACTTTCAGCCATATCAATGAGAGCTGTTGCTGACTTTTCATCTTTTCCAACGAGAGCCAAATCATCAGCAAATACGAAAGCACTTAGGTTTTGAAGATCATTGGAAAGTGTAAAACCATATTGTTTGCTAATTTCATGATCTGTTAAATTTTCAAGAACGCAATTCAGTGCCAAATTGAAAATTATTTGAGACAATAGAGATCCTTGAGCAACGCCTCGTTTTACGCTTATTGGCTTGGTTTTTGTGTGGTTAGTTTCTATTTGAATTGTATTATTAGTTAATAATGAACCAATAAGTCTGAACAGGTTCTGTGGAACGCCAAATGATTTAAGGGCTCTAAGAATATGTTCATGGCTAACAGAATCAAAGGCTTTAGACACGTCCAGAAACACGACACAACAGTCCTTCTTATTAAGCTTAGATGATTCAAGACAGCCATTTATTAAAGATGCATTGATATGAGTTCCAGGTATATTAATAAAACCTCTCTGATGAGCATTTAATACAATATAAGACCGAAGCTTAATGTCAAGGGCTCTTTCAATGACTCTTCGAATGACGGAGTGAATAGTAATTGGCCTCCAATGTTTTAAATCGTTCACGTCGTCTCCTTTATGTATTAAAATTGTACGCGCTAATTTCTTGAATTTTGGAACATGATTAAAATGAAGCATAGTGTTTGCAAGCAGTGTAAGAAATCTGGTAGCTTTGAGGTGCCTTAAAACGCGTACTGTTATTCTATCTGGTCCAGGAGAAGTGTCAACTTTAATACCAAATAACGCTTTATGAATATCACCCTCAGTAATCAATATATCTTCAGGAAATTGTATGGAATCTTCATCCTCATCAGAAAGAGGGGAGCTATTATTTGTAGTAGTAAAAACATGTTCAAAATGTTCAGTTATCAGACGTGTCAAGATTTTACAGGTAGCTTTGTGATTTAAATTATGTAACACTTTTCTTGCTACTTTACGTCTTTGATTGTAAAATTGATATTGAGTTAGTTCATACTCATATTTTTGCCTATTTTTCATTCGCTGTCTCTTAGATTTCTTTTGTGGATTGGATGTTGTTTTATAAGTACATTTACTGTTAATTTTACTTACTTTACGAGCTTGATAATGCTTCACAGCTGGGTGTTGGGGTCCTGGCAATTCAGTCATTTGCTGTGTGAAAAAATGTGTAACATCTTCCATTAGGGCTTCAAAATCTTCACTCGTTCGTACAGACTGGATGTGGCATAGCTTTTCTTCCCACTCTTTCATAGGATGAAAACTTATATGATCACTTTGTTTGTTTATTTTCTGGATAAGATATTACATCTTCACTCTGTTGGAAAACTTGAACAGGATCCTGATTGTTAACTACTACAGAATTTCGATCTGTTGTTTCGAGGGGTTTTTGCAAACTCTGTTGATATGTAGCTGAGGTGTCGGTAATGTTTTTGTTGAGTGAAATATTGCTTGCGTTATTGAAATCTGATGAATGAGAAAATGCTGTAGTATACCTATGTGCCAGTTTTTTTCTTCTCTCTTCTGGATGGGCTTTACCCACATGTATATTTATTCCTGCATTGGATTTACATAATTTTCTGCAAATTAGACAACGTGCTGTTTCTTCTATCTTGTGACATTTTATAAGGTAATTATATATCAAACAAAATATTCTTGTTTCACTATTGTGACTGACGCATTTCAACATTTAAATTCGTAAAAGACATAGTTCGATAATAATATGCACCAAAAAATGTATACACTATAAATTATTTGTTCAGAAGTAAACGTTTCGTAAGTTATTTATAATTATGTCCTTAGCAACCATGTATCAAATCCACAAAATATGTATAAAAGTAAATTTCTTCTGAAGGAATGAAAAATAACTGTCACTAACATTCACCTATATAAATAAAACTGTATTCTTCAATATTATCACTTCCAACAATAAATACTTAATGATATTACCAAGAAAGACTATATTAAATTATAACTCCAGAACAAAACAATACCATTCAGTTCACAGCCTTCTATCTGGTTCTACTTCGCCTACTCTCTTAGGTACATTATGTACTCAAATAAAATAAATTGGATCCATAAAATAATAAATCCATCATTAACTGTAATGTCTAGACTCTAGAGTTCCTTTATAATGAGAGTTGAGACGTTGACCTCAACAACAATTAAAATATGTAATGATTTGATAGCACTGAAAATGGAAAAACAAAACTCTTATGAGAAGTAAAACCGTATATACCTATATTATATTATATACAAATATTAAACGAATTTGATACATAATTTTATAATGTATTATATTATTTTATATTTATATTATTTTATAATATAATTTATTATATCTGAAATATAAAAAAAAATATCATTACAACTAGTTTGTCACTGAGAAATAAGGAAAAGCTGTTAACTTGAATTTATTTGAAGAAAAGCGTTACTGGATTATGCAATAAGGTAGGCGATGTTTGGATCCTGTGTCTCAACTCTATTCTCAATTACTATCTTTGCGTATGCTCGATTACACTAACCTCTAGCACTTGAAAGTGGAACTAAACGCCGGCAGTCTTCTCTCGTCTTGTCTTGTCTTCTCTAGTCTTGTCTTTTGTCTTGTATTTCTAGTCTTCTATCGTCTTGTCTTGCCTTTCCTTGCCTTCTCTCTTCTTGTCTTTTATCTTGTCTTTCTAGTCTTCTCTCGTCTTGTCTTGTCTTGCCTTTCCTTGCCTTCTCTCGTCTTGTCTCTTGTCTAGGCGTGGCTTGTCTTGGCTTGCCTTGCCTTGTCGAGTCTCGTATTGTGTCGTTTCTTGTTGTCCTATCTAATCGTACCTAATCTCATCTAATCTAAACTAACCTATGCTAAATCTAATCTAATCTTGTCTATTTTGTCTGTATGTCTGTCTTCCTGCTTGTCTATCGTTCTGTGTGTGTCTCTTCTATCTATCCATCCGTCCGTCCATGCGTCCATCCATGTATCTGTTTGTCTGTCTGATCTAATCTAATATGTCTTCTGTTGATGTCTGTCGGTCCGTCTATTCGTCTGCCCGACTATTTTTTCGCTCTCTCATCATCTGTGTGTCCATCTTTCCGCCTGTGAATCCAGTAGTCCATCTTATTAATTATGTGTTATATTTCCGCTGTGTCGACTGCTAGCTGGTGTGATGTCAGTGCCATCTCTAGGGAGAAAGCAGAATCTCATGCTCTAGCTGGCTTGAAGGTCATTGAAATCAGTCCGGCTACATCAAAGGTACCGACGCGAAGTGTCCATTCTTTATAATCCCTATTCGCTGCTCTCTCCGCCAAACGCAATTATTACCACCAATAATCATTCTTACTCAGAACATCATTAAGAAGCATGTAGCGTGGGTAGAGAGATCTAGATGTTCCGGGACCACAAAGAGAGATAACTGTACTCATATTAATTTTTTTTGTACAACTCTGTACGCATTTCCACTCTAATCAAAATTCCACTAGAGCTTACTCTCACCGCTAGACGCGTTATCGGTTTACAGGACCCGGCTAGGTTTGATGCCTCACACAGCACTGGTTAATCGCCAGTACAAGCGTGTAGTTGCATCGCCACGGTTACGGACGGACGCTGAATCCCCAAGCTGCAAAGCGACCATCCCTACGTGAAGCGTCACTGCACGATTTTTAAATCGCCTGTTTCCGTGGTGTAAGTTACGGTCGCGAGTTCAGACCCGCCCCAGGGCACGGGTGTTAGAGAGTTGTCAATGTCATGTTCCGTGTTGTGACAGGTGGACACCGTCACTGCTGTCCCATGGCGTGTGACAGGGCTGGGAACGTGAGAACGAAAACATGTGTGATCGCAAAAATAAATTGGATGGAACAAAATTAGATTAGACGAGGCTAAGGAGATACACAGACAAGAAAAAGTAGTAATTCAATAATTAATAAATGAGACAGCTAACATATTACTCGTACATTAGATATGAAATACATAAATATGTAAAAAAGTCACAGGTCAAGGACACATTTATGAATTGAAGTATTGATAGGTAGTTAGACAGCTACAGACAGTGACAAAGATGGACTATTGGATTCACAGGCGGAAAGATGGACACACAGATGATGAGAGAGCGGGAAAAATAGTCAGGCAGACGAATAGACGGACCGACAGACATCAACAGAAGCCATATTAGATTAGATCAGACAGACAAACAGATACATGGATGGATAAATAGAAGAGACACACACAGAACGATAGACAGGCAGGAAAACAGACATACAGACAAAATAGACAAGATTAGATTAGATTTAGCACAGGTTAGTTTAGATTAGATGAGATTAGGTACGGTTAGATAGGACAACAAGAAACGACACTATAAGAGACTCGACAAGGCAAGGCAAGCCAAGACAAGCCACGCCTAGACAAGAAACAAGACGAGTGAAGGCAAGAAAAGGCAAGACAAGACAAGACGAGAGAAGACTAGAAAGACAAGATAAAAGACAAGACGAGAGAAGGCAAGGAAAGGCAAGACAAGACAAGACGAGAGAAGACTAGAAAGACAAGACCAGAGAAGACTAGAATGACAAGACAAAAGACAAGACGAGAGAAGACTAGACAGACAAGACAAAAGACAAGACGAGAGAAGGCAAGGAAAGGCAAGACAAGACAAGACGAGAGAAGACTAGAAAGACAAGACCAGAGAAGACTAGAAAGACAAGACAAAAGACAAGACGAGAGAAGACTAGGAAGACAAGACAAAAGACAAGACGAGACAAGACGAGAGAAGGCAAGGAAAGGCAAGACAAGACAAGACGAGAGAAGACTAGAAAGACAAGACCAGAGAAGACTAGAATGACAAGACAAAAGACAAGACGAGAGAAGACTAGACAGACAAGACAAAAGACAAGACGAGAGAAGGCAAGGAAAGGCAAGACAAGACAAGACGAGAGAAGACTAGAAAGACAAGACCAGAGAAGACTAGAAAGACAAGACAAAAGACAAGACAAAATACAAGACGAGAGAAGGCAAGACAAGGCAAGACAAGACGAGAGAAGACTAGGAAGACAAGAGAAAGGACAAGACGAGAGAAGGCAAGGAAAGGCAACACAAGACAAGACGAGAGAAGACTAGAAAGACAAGACAAAAGACAAGACGAGACAGGACGAGAGAAGGCAAGACAAGACAAGACGAGAGAAGCCTAGAAAGACAAGATCAGAGAAGACTAGAAAGACAAGACAAAATACAAGACGAGAGAAGGCAAGACAAGGCAAGACAAGACGAGAGAAGACTAGGAAGACAAGAGAAAGGACAAGACGAGAGAAGGCAAGGAAAGGCAACACAAGACAAGACGAGAGAAGACTAGAAAGACAAGACAAAAGACAAGACGAGAGAAGGCAAGACAAGACGAGAGAAGACCAGAAAGACAAGACAAAAGACAAGACGAGAGAAGGCAAGACAAGGCAAGACAAGACGAGAGAAGACCAGAAAGACAAGACGAGAGAAGGCAAGGAAAGGCAACACAAGACAAGACGAGAGAAGACTAGAAAGACAAGGCAAAAGACAAGACGAGAGAAGGCAAGGAAAGGCAAGACAAGACAAGACGAGAGAAGACTAGAAAGACAAGACAAAAGACAAGACGAGACAAGACAACAGAAGGCAAGAAGAAACAAGACAAGACGAGTTAAGGCGAGGAAAGGCAAGCCAAGACGAGAGAAGGCAAGATAGATACATAGATAGATAGATAGATAGATAGATAGATAGATAGATAGATAGATAGATAGATAGATAGATAGATAGATAGATAGATGCTCTGAATAGTCTAAAACTCACTACGACCGCTATATAGGCGTACCAAACTTTGAACAAATTACACCAATAAACACAAGTTCGTGCCCTGTTTTTCCAAGTGACTATGAAAGGGAAATTTTACAAGATGTTAATGAAATGATGGGAGAGCCTCGAGGAAAAGATTGACAGTTCAGGGATTTGAATTCAAGCTAGCGCTCGTCTTAAGCTCGTGTTCTTCAAACTGGGCACCCGACAAGGCAGCCTCTTAGAGAATTTCTAGCGTATTACATTTTATTTATGATAGTGCAGCCCAGCATAAAATTGAATTCCGTATATCGTCAAGTTTATACGAAGGTAACAAGACCTACATTTACCGGCAACGGACGGAAGTGGAATCCAGAACCATGGCGTTCTCATAGCGACAAACCTGCGTCCATTGCTATGTGTGTATCTTTAAGATATAAAAAGCCTAGATTTAGTCTTTTAGTAACGTTAGAAGTTTCAGAAGGTGTATTTTAAAAATCACTACGTCGTAAGTTTCTTTGTGTTGACAAATTCGTAATTGCTTTCCTTTCTTGCTCGCTCAATACGGGTTAATTCGAAGTAAGACCTGTTTACGAGAGTTTTTGTTTCTCGGAGTTGATGTAGGGGCATGCGCAATAGAACGAACGACACAACGACTTAGGAGAAGAGGTCAGGGATCCGCCTGCAATGGGATTTACTCAAACCGAATAGAGGCAACAAAGAGAAACAACAGACCTTCATGACAGTAATTTAATTTCGAGCTAACGCAAGAAGAAGAAATAAAAAGCAATAAAGTTAACTATGTATGTTCCCACAGACCGTGGATCTTCTTCATTTCAATCTCATTAAACTTTTTTCAGAAACATGTGATGCGAATTTAGCGCTCCAAAATACTTGGACTATTCTAAAGAGACAATACACGAAGTATTCTGGAACTAGAATTTTAAACCGATACGTCAAGGGAACCAGGTAGTGATTAGGGGTCAAAAATACGATATTTTATTTTGTATTTAAAAATTACATAACTTCCTCTTTAAAACAATATAAATATCTTGGGGGGTATTTCTGCAGATAAGCCCTTTAAATGGCTTCTTTAAATTTGGCGGTGCATGTAATTCATACCTCCTTTTTTAAATGCAGTTTTCCTTAAGTTGATATTTTTCAAACTCAAGTGCATTTTTCTCTGAAACTACTGAATCATTTTACGTGAAATTTTGACAGTGTTTTCTGCAGTCTGTGTTCTACATAGTAGACCTACGGATTTAAGAATATCGCACACATAACACGATAAAAAAAATATATATTGAAAGAAAAATTGCAAAAATATGTTAAAGTTCAATATATATTTTCTGTTTGACTAGGGGTGAAACATTTAACTAAATTTTGCTTTAGGATTTATAATATACATTATTAGATAACTAAAAAAATACAAGGTATATGAGTGAAGATTGTAGCAAGTAATGTGCACCTGAAGAATGAGGTACACTTAGCAAAGTGGGAAAACATGTTATCAGTTAGGGCCTTTCTTTTGCACTTGGATAAGAAACTAATTAGTTGTCTTTTATACCACTGAATTCAGAATGATTGATTGTATAAGCATGGACATTTTTATTCCATTCTGAGCACTAAAAGCCTAGAAATATTGAAGTGTAATGAAAATTTTTAATCGCACAGGCATCACTACGTACTCCCCTTAACAATCCAATCTTCGAATAAAAAATTATCTCTTTATTTCAGTATATACGGTAGAAACGTAGACATTACGACAAAGTGAAGAGAAACGAATAGAAGCGTTTGAAATGTGGATATGGAGAAGAATGGAGCATGTGAAGTGGACAGACAGAATAAGAAATGAAGCTGTGTTGGAAAAACTGGGTGAAGAAAGAATGATGCTGAAACTGATCAGAAAGGGAAAAATGAATTGGTTGGGTCACTGGCTGAGAAGTAACTGCCTACTAAAGGATGCACTGGAAGGAATGGTGAACGGGACAAGAGTTCCGGGTCGAATAAGATATCAGATGATAGGCGACATTAAGATATGTGGATCATATGCGGAGACTAAGAGGAAGGCAGAGAGTAGGAAAGATGGAAGAATGTTGGGTTTGCAGTGAAAGACCTGTCCATGGGCACAACACTTATGTATGCATGTATTCAGTATAATAAATATATTGCAACAAATAACTTCAATTCACGTATCTACTGACTTGGTGCATGGCACTTTTAATAAATATACAGTCCTGCGATTAAAAAAATTATTTAAACAATTTCTGGGAGTAATTGAAGGGTTCATAACCATAGTGGGCCAAGCGCCATTTACTAAAACCGTAGAAAACAGGGGTTAAAATTAAGTCATTACCGTAGTTCAATGGAAATATATAGCAAGTAATATAAAGTAGGCTATACACATTAAAACTAAATGATATATCAATCTTCACTAAACTATGTAATAATAACAATAATAATAATAATAATAATAATAATAATAATAATAATAATATCTATTTATTTATTCTGGCGGAGTTAAGGCGAAAAGGCCTTCTCTTCCAATTAGCCAGAAACAAAAGAAGCTGATATAATTTTACAGACTAATATTTAAAGAACACTAATAAACATTTATATAGTTATACAAGCAAGCGCAAGTCGAGTAAAATAATGCAAACATACTAAACAATAATTACAAAATAATATAAGGCTAGAAGTTACACTCAATCAATATGCAAGCGGTAAGTGAACCAATATTACAAATTACAAGAATAACAAATAAACGTGCTGGACCCCGGACTCATTTCACTGGCATTATCACCTTCATCTCATTCAGACGCTAAATAACCTAAACTGTTGATAAAGCGTCGTAAAATAACCTACTAAAAATTAAAAAAAAAAACAAATAAACTATGGTATTCACTTAACTTTAACCAGTGCTTTCTCCGTTTTTAATAAATGGCGCTTGGCCCACTTTGGCTCTGAACCCTTCAATTTCTTTCCAATTTAACACATTATCGATTTGTAAGCCAAGAAATTTGGTTGTTGTTGTTGTTTCTATTAGGAACCTATTTTTAATTATTGAGCTTGAAATTTGCGAGGTTCATTTTCCACAGGATTTAAATTGGATTATGTTAATACAATTATATAGAGTCGTGTATACATTTAAATCTGAGAAACAATAACTCAGATGCTGTTTGGAGGAAACTACAGCTTTTCCTCTAAACTGTGATTTATTACAGCGCAGAATTTTTTTCCTCAACGTGCGTAACTTACGCGTTTACCACCATATAAATTTACTTCCTTCTCTAATGCACTATTTCACGACCTAAAATTAATTAAATTAATTGCTTCACAACTGGTGTCATGGGACTTTCCCAGTAATTGCATGCAAAACGTTACCACTAGGATTATGGATTGCTCCTGTGGGGAATGTGTTTACTTATTTTAAGCGATTTCCAGATAGACAACAGGTGGCTGCAGCTCAAGAAGGCAGAGGGCGCTTGGAGTTTGTCTTGGAATATGATACTCCGCCGCATATAATTCAACATCTCGCCCCCCAGCTTCCATTTCAGGATAATTGCATAGTCTTCCGTGCCGATGTGAAAAGACCGGATGCCTGAGCGAAGCATATTTCAAACCTGGCGAGTATGAACTATAATGCATAATGGGTAGCCTCTAATGTTGTTCTCTTTCAATAGGTTCTTTAAAGACGATATATCTATTATCCGTGGAATTGAAGCGAAACTAAGTTTTGGCGTCTGCATGATATGAAGGTGATAATGCCGGCGAAATGAGTCCAAAGTCCAGCGCCGAAAGTTACCTGGCATTTGCTCTTAATGAGTTGAGGGAAAACCTCGGAAAAAACTTCAACCAGGTAACTTGTCCCAACAGTTACTAAACACTTCACCTATACAAAACATTGGTTCGATCCCTATGCATACATCCCTCCATTTTCCTCACACAAGCCCCTCCAACGACCCAATCAAAATTCGAAGCCCGCGAAAGAAGAATTCTCCGCCAAATCTTCCACCTGCACAGACGCACCAGAAACAACACAGTTTACAATACGACAAAAACAAAGCCACTCTTCACACATCTAAACAACATAAACAGGAAATACACACATTCGGCATTAAATCGCGTATATACACAACACTTCTTCGCAAATCCACCGAATAGAAACAACAGAACAACACTGGAGAAACTCCTCTATAACTACCACCAGCCTCAACCACCAAACTAAAACACACAGACAAAACCGCAAACACATGTTGGAAATTTGAATATTGTCTGAGAGGACACACGACAGCAACAGAGGGGCAGATCAATAAAATAACTCTACACCATGAAAGTCTCCATAACCATTCAGATGCTTCTGCCACCGGAAGGGGAAACTTAAAAATCTAAAAAAAAAATATATATATATGTGTGTGTATGTACGTACATGTGTATGTATGTATGTATGTATGTATGTATGTATGTATGTATGTATGTATGTATGTATGTATGTATGTATGCACAGTGTTCTGCCCAAGAGCAGGTCTTGAACTGCAATCCCAGCATTTCCCATTCTTCCCAATTTCTTGCTTGTCTCTTAATCTCCCCATATAATACCTTAACGTTGTCTATCAGCTGATATCTTTTACCCCGAACTCTTCTCCCGTTCACCATTCCTTAAATATCGCAATTAACAAATTAGGCCTACACCAAAATAAAAGGAACCAATCACTGCACTCACACACCTACTGGCACTTATGCCAGAAATAGTGTCATATATGTAAATATATTTTTATTATTATTTATGTACAATGGCTGGAGAGGGCATCCTGCGCGTATAAGACCCTAAAACGGCCTCTGGCTCAAAGCCAGTAAAGTCAATAAACAACAACAACTCCACAGCGATGGACTGCAGACCCCTTACGTCAGAAGAACTTGTACCGGGTCTTTCATACATCCATGAAACACTTTAGAAATTCACCACAAATAAACTGAGCAACGGTTACTACATTATTACACAGAAATGTAGATAAATTCTACACCCTTCCTGTTACGGCAAACATTTAGTAGCCGACAGTCCATTTCATCCCACACGCGTGTCAGCATATTACGATCGGTCAGTGCTGTAGCCGCGGTGATACCGCCGCGAAGTTCCTGAAGGTTAGCGAGAAGTGCAAGTACAAAAACAATGTCCTTCACAATTACCCACAAGAAAAAATCGCAAGATTTTAAATCCGGAGACTTGGGTGGTCACCGCACTAAGGCTTCGTCTTCTTGTCCACAGCGTCCTATCCAACGTTGTGATAAATCTGTGTTGAGATAGCCTCATTGTGGAAATGAGACGGACAGCCGTCTTGTTGAAAAATGTAATTGTCACAGGCTTTTTCCTAACAAAACTTGGAGAGTTTCTCGTTCTATCGGTATAAGAATTACAATTATCCGTTCTTAGTTCATTTGTGGTGAATTTCTAAAATGTTTCACGGACTTATGAAACACGGTGTATAAGAGATAAAAGGTCGGTGTTTGCTTTTCTGCTGTTAGAGATGTCTTTGCTGATGGTGCCAGTCCAAGACCTAAATTTTTATCTGAGGTGAGTGTCAAGTTATCTTCTATCTTGTTCTCATATTACTTACTTACAAATGGCTTTTAAGGAACCCGGAGGTTCATTGCCGCCCTCACATAAGCCCGCCATCGGTTCCTAATCTGAGCAAGATTAATCCAGTCTCTATCATCAATCCCACCTCACTCAAATCCAGTTTAATATTACCCTCTCATCTACGTCTCGGACTCCCCAAAGATCTTTTTCCCTCCGATCTCCCAGCTAACATTTTATATGCATTTCTCGATTCGCCCATACGTGCTACGTGCCCTGCCCATCTCAATAATAGTAATAATAATAATAATAATAATAATAATAATAATAATAATAATAATAATAATAATAATAGCAATAATAATTATTTATTTATTTACTGATTAATATTTAATTGTCCTGTACAATAGCCAGGGCCAATAAAAGTTCAGCATAAGACAATTCATTGTAATAATAATAATAATAATAATAATAATAATAATAATAATAATAATACCAATAATAATTATTTATTTACTGATTAATATTTAATTGTCCTGTACAATAGCCAGGGCCAATAAAAGTTCAGCATAAGACAATTCATTATAATAATAATAATAATAATAATAATAATAATAATAATAATAATAATAACAATAATATACCAAGGAAGACAAACGTTTAGCACATTAGTCTCTCCCAGCACGTTCGATTGGCTGTCGAACATGCAGGTTGGCTACAATTCATTTTCATTTTAGTATTCCATACCGTGTAAGTAATAAGTACTTCGTAACAATATATAGGGGAGAGTTGGGTAGTATCGGACATCGGGTAATATCGGACAGTGCGTTTCGTTCATCTACCAACAGATGGTAGTACCTGAATGACATGGTTACGTTTCTGTATGCGACATCACAGAAACGTAACCATGTCATTCAGGTACTATCATCTGCTGGAAGATGAAAGAAACTCACTGTCCGATATTACCCGATGTCCGATACTACTCAACTCTCCCCTACTGAGAAAAAGTTAATACAAATCCTCTAGAAAAAGATGGATAAAGTCTTCTCAATGTGGGTTGCAAGTAAGGCTAGAAATTGTCACCGCGAAAGAAAAATAGCAGATATACAGACTTAATGACTCTCCTAATTACGCGAATTATAAAAATGATGTTGTATGGATTACACAGAGAGATTTTGGTAAAATGAATGCTTGGATGCTGTCTTTTTGTCTCTCCGCCCGTCTTTCCGTGGAAAACCTCACCGCTGTGGGCTTTGCTTCTATTCAATATTTATGAGTTTATTTACATGCGACCTTTCATATTCAGGCAGCAGGGCGCTTTATCGCGATACTTTTGTTAGTTGGCTTTAAGAGAATAAATTATAGAGAAAATTTTCTAAGCTTATTCATATCCCATGATTCTGAGGAAACTTTAACAGATATTTCTATTATTAGATTAATTAATAACAATAATAATTACTCTTGATCTACTGGACTATAAAAATATACTACTGTTATCTATTACACTGCAAAATAATAATAAGAAATAATAATAATAACAATAATAATAATACTATTTATTTATTCCGGCGAGGTTAAGGCCATCAGACCTTCTCTTCCACTTAGCCAGAAACAAAAGAAGCTGATACAATTTGCAGTAATACAAGTTAATGATTAGAGACTAATATTTAAAGAATATTCATGAAAAATTTATACAGTCATACAAGCACAAGTTGAGTAAAATAATAATTTAAAAAAAAATATAGGGCCAGAAGTTACACTTAATGAATATGCAAGCGGTAAGTGAACCAATATTACAAATTCAAATGCAAATTATAACTATACAACACTGAGGAAAATTACATATATACACACATACACACAAAGGGGAATTAAAGATAAATGAGGAAGAAAGAAGACATTTCAGAAAAATTAGTAAAATGTGTACTAACAATTTCTAGGATTACATTATATACAGAGTGTTAAAAAAAAGTATCCAATATTTTAGGAGGTGATAGTATGCATAAAAACAAGAAAATAATGTCTAATAAACATGGGTCCTACAACACATACTTTCTGAGATCTGAACACTTGTTCATAGGAGGTGCTCAATGTGACATCCATTCATGGCAATGTATTTCTCTCCAGTGGCGTAGCGTCAATGTAAGCTAAAAAGCTTAGCTTCCCTAGTTAATAATAATTTCATAATAAACCTGCAGTTTATGGAGAAAATTATTTATTAATTTTAATAGAATTTATATTTACGCGTTAAATATTGTGATGCGGCAGCTCAGGATGATTTGTGATGCAGCAGTAAACAAGAAGCCTGCACACACCAGCTTACAAGCAGACCGGTTTCTTCTGTGTAATCCACCCCGCAGATTTTCCATCCCTTTTAAACTACCCTAGTCGCAAGGCTCGAAAAGAAGCTAGCTTTAACATTTAAAATAAGTAGTTTCCGAGTTATCCCTTTTCGTCAGTTGTGTTCAGTTGAAGTGTTAGTGTGCATTGTGGCTGATATAATAAATAATGAGCGAAATAACAGTTCCTGACACTAATTTACTTGAATTTTTTAGGACAATTGTATTATCAAGACTGACTTACGAACAAAAGTATGATTTAAAAAACAAATGACCGACTCCCTTGCTGTCAATGAAGGACACAACCAAAAGACAGACGCATACTTACGTAATGATACTAATATTGTGATTTCTCTAAGTATGACAGGGAGTGAGCTAATGTTATACGTATACGTGTCTATTTGTTAGAGATATGTGTAAACCGTGAAATCGTATTTTATTACGTATCATTTGAGGTCATGCCTTATTGGTGTTACTTACGATGTTCCAACCAATCTTCGACTGCTGACTTGAAATTGACTACTATTTATTTTAAGACTGTATTTTTGCAATACGTTTTCTCATATTGCATGAAAGACAACTTGAGTTAGCTTCCCCTGCTCAAAATTTCATGCTACGCCACTGTTTCTCTCCCCTACAATATAGCAGATTATCAGAAAACCATACCGTAGTTGATACCCTTGGCATGGAATAGTGATACGTCGCAAGGAATACTGAAAACACAAGTCTGGTTGCGGATATGAGCGGAGTAGGCAAAGATGGTGTTGTAAATTTTCGTATCAGCATGTGTGGGCTGATGAAAATTCCCATGCATTTGAAGAATCAAGGCATCAGCACCGATTCTCAATCAACGTATGGGCAGACCTTCTTGGTGATAGATTAATAGGGTCATACGTGCTTCAACAGAGACTTTCAGGACTTTCTTATTAACGTATTGCCTGCCTTGGTGGAGAATGTGCCATGTCAGCAGAGACTACAGATGTGGTTCATGCACGATGGCACACCAGCACATTTTCTCCGCAATGTGCGTGAACACCTGACGTTGACATTTCAGGACCACTGCATTGGTCGGGGAAGCCCCACACCTTGGCATGCTCGTTCCCTAAATCTGAATCCCCTAGACTTTTGGTTATGGGTACACATGAAGGAACCATGTGAATTTCAAAGAGTGCGTGATTCCTTACGCCAAAGAGCAGAGGAATACATTACCATGAATGGACGTTAGATTGAGCACCTCCTATGAGGAAGTGTTCAGATCTGAGAAAGTGTGTTGTAAGACCCATGTTTATTACACATTATTTTCTTGTTTTGATGCATACTAGCACCTCCTAAAATATTGAATACTTTTTAACATCCTGTATTTATAATTTCAATAAACTAATTACGAGGGTAAGTCGTCATCATCATCATTATCATCATCATGGCTCGGAAGTTAATGATCGAATATAATTTTAAAATGATTCATTACAACGGTGATCGCCAAAAGCTGTGTCGTGACACATGCCCCTGCCTATACTCAAGCCTAACGATGACGTCACCCCCACCCTCTTGTACCCATTTCACTTCATTACTAGCAGGCATACAGGTATCAGCAACGGATATTCACTTGTAATACTGCAAGCATGTATTATAGGATACTATGTTTCTAAATGTATTTTTAAAACTAAAAATAAATACGCAAGAACGTAAATTTTAAGAAGCATGGGAGGAAAAGTTTTTCTTTCGTCCTGATGGCGAAAATATAAAATGCTTAATTTGTTGTAGATGTTAAATGGAGTGTAAAAGAACAATGTACGACGTCATTATTCTTCTCATAATAAAGATTACCACGCCCGTACTTGTAAGTTGAATAGGCTATTTTTTAATAAAAAAACAACAAAAACGATCGGTTTCTATGTCTTAGTCAGGGTAAAATACTTCCCGTTTTTTCGACGTACCTATGTAGTGTAATTGCCAACTTCGGGATCAGCCTGGTAGATTTGTCTAATTTCAAAAATCTGCTAATGTGAAGTACATGTTTTCTTTCATACATGAACAAGAAAAGATATTTCCTTTCATTAATTATAAAACAATAATGAATAGGAGGGGAAAAATAAACGCGGATGAAGTGCATGTAACTAATAAGTAGAAGGATATTACTTTGTTTTTGTTTTCCGCCCACAGTCCGTCTCTGCACTGTCATTCACTGCATTAACTGAGAGATACCCAGTCAAACCCTCTCTTTACGATAGTGGTGTGCGGGTTGCATTCCTATTACGTCACTACTTTCTCGCGTTTGGCAACCATTGCATTACAGATCTTAACTCTCTGAATATACGATATAAAAGTGGAAAAAAATTACTACCACACTATGTCCCAAGAATCATGGTGGGGTTTCAGAGGATTATATTTCTTTTAATGAATAGAGGTAGAAATATATTAGTGCCAGATGAAAATAGAACTCTCAAAGTTTTTCGTCTGTTAGTTTGAGGCACTGAAGGAAACAAAAGACGGTAACAATCTAACAAATGCAATAATTTTCATTGCTACAATTAATTATACAAGATGGATGTAAAAGGAAAAGAGCAATGTGTTTTGTGGCTGGCAAAATTTGAATCTGTGAGTCGTGTATGACGTGAATTTCGTCACGTATTTAAGGAGTTAGGTACAGTTTACAGAAGTAAAATTTTTGGAAATATTCAACATATTTTCCTCCATTACTGTATGTTGTACAATAATGAAAATTTGTATGTGTAAAACACTGTCCTCCTGCTACATGAAAAAAAAAATATTTTTTTTTACGATTTAAAAAAATTATTTATATTTTATTTTTTCAAAATTCATAATGGTAGTTGTTCATTGTGCACTGACGAAGCGTTTCCCTCATAACTCATAAACTTGTTAACTTTTTCATGTTCTCTCTCTTTTATTTTATTGCTTAAACTCATGTTTACAATATCATGCTCTTTCAACTACGTTTCTTAATAAATATATTTTTTTTTATTTTGTGTTAGAAGAAAATACTGATATTTGACCATTTATTATGAATTTATTTCTTATCAGACAATCTATGCAAGTAGAGAAGTGATCTTGCATCATATTGTAGATATGACATGCATAAATACACACAAAAAATTTCATCACAGAATGTTGGACAGTTTTTTAGTTATGTGGAAAACGCTTCATCACTGCACAGTGAACTAAATTTTGAAAAAAAAAAAATGTAAATATTTCCTTTTAATTATATAAATTATTTTTTTTCATATAGCAGAAGGACAGTGTTTTACACATATTATTTTCATTATTGTACAAGATACAGTAATGGAGGAAAAAATGTTAAATATTTCCAAACTTTTACTGCTGTAAGCTGTACCTAACCCCTTAACGCAGAATCATCACACGAGAATAACATTCGTCGATGGTATAAACAATTAAAAGAGACTGGAGAAAAAGCATCCTGGAAGACCATCGACAAATGATAAAACGGTAGAATCCATGGAAAGAGCATTTGTTCAGAGTCTAAAGAAATCAGTTCGTAAATGTACCCGACAATTAGACTTCCGAAAAAAAAACAGTTCATTGAGCTTTTAAGAAACGTCTTAATCTGACTCCTCATAAACTTCAACATTGTGAGATGCACTTGATCCAGATGATTATCACAACAGGTATGAGTTTACTGTGGATACGCTTAATGAGTCACAGTTATTTATTTAGTGAAAGTTATCGAGGTAATTTCAAGGTCAACTTAATTTTCGAGATCCCAAACTCTTTTCATTCAGATTCTGATTTTACGCACAACGACAAACACGTTTTGACTGAAATACATTTTTTTATAAACTATTTACCTCATGGAAACAGCACTTTTTGACCCAGAGACTCCCAAACAATATACACTTCGTGTAGAACGCTTTTAAATCTTCAAAATTCTCAAAGGAACGGCAAAAATCGGAGTGAGGCAAGTGATCAACAGGCTTCGAGCTCACATAGATCCTTTCTCTCAGTCCAAATTTCCCTTGGTAAAGACGCGTTTTGGCGTACCTTATAAAAGCCTCTCCTCCAGTTTCGTCATAGATATTGAAGTTTCTAAATAAATTAACAATAATTTGTAGGCTATTAATGATGAGTGACTATCCAGGAATATTTTCTGCGATGTACTTGTGGGTCGCATGACGGAAGCCGGTAGCGCAGCTGCGGATAGGAAAAGCGCTGCTCAGCAGTAAGTTTTTAAATCTGTAGCAATGTGCTATTGATATGAATTTTATTAAATAAATTTTATTTTTTTACTGTATTCCAGGAACCTTAGAATAAAACGAGGGATGTTTAAGTCACAAAAAAACTTGTTTTAAAAATTACGTAATTTCTCCGTTAGTCAATTTTTTGTGTTATATAACTGCAATAAAAGCCGGATTACTGTAAGAACACTTTCCCTTTCCGCAGAGAATCATACATAATAAGTTATATTAAGGTGAACTGATTATCTGAGTTTCGTCTGATTTTGAAATATTTAATATTACGTTCAGCATTTTAAATTTCTAAAAACAATAATTATGCATAGTCACAAAAAATTAACAGCATGTATGTATGTGATGAAAATGCTTTCGTAGCTGTTAATTACAATGTTACAAATTTCATTACTACAAGTTTATTATTTCAAAGTAATTAATTATTATGGGCGTAATTAAATGTACAGTGTGTGTATCAGGCTTAAAGGTATGAAGTCAAAGGCTTGGTTCCGTACACTACAGTAACAGTTTCACAAACAATGCACGTTCCATTACGTATTTTTTGGGCATTAAGTTCCTCAACTTTGGAGGCGCACGAAGGTCAAAGGTGAGCGTGAAGGATGCCACTACAAAAGTGTTGCTCCCAAGCAATATTTTGATAAGATACCATGTTACACAAAAGTCTCTTGCCAAATGGGGAAGACCGTATTATTGTGAAATGAAAAATATAAAATCATGACAAAGATCCATGATATGGATCACGACAAGGACAAGGACCACGACAGAGGGCACGATAAAGACAAGGACCATGACAAAGACAAGAAAAAGGACCACGATAAGGAGCACGACAAGGACAAAGACCACGATAAATGTACTAAGTGCCTATTTTTCACATTTAATTTTATTCTGCAGTTGTAAGAGAGAAAGTAAATGATAGGTTTGGAACAGAAAAAATTTACGATTGATTCATGACAGCAATATGGTAGCGAAATATAATGTAATGTGTCTTCTATTTCATATTTTGTTTACCTTGTAAGTTAAAGTAACAATTTTCGATAAAATTGCTTGTTTCTGATTATCACTGTCCTTAGTTTATCCAACAATAACAATGATTAGTTTTCTGGATTAGCTGATGAAGTAAGAAACATTAGCTGTATACGTGAAGACGAAAGAGATTTTTACCTTTAGAGACTCTCTGGCTCTTTGCTTATTACAGTCGAACTTGTCTAGTTCGAACGTTTTAAATTCGAAATCGTGAATACTTCGAACTTTTCTTGTGGTTCCTTGACATTTCTAGGCCTATATAATGCAATGTTAAAAAAATCGTCTATAATTAGGTGTTTTGTCCGGCAATTCGAAGTGAAATCCAAAGAAATTCAGTTCCGAAATTACGAAAATTAGCTAGTCCGCAATATACCGCGAGCTGACTTTCGCTCATAACTTCACATGAAGAAGATGAACCAGAACACCCCGAGAATCCACTGCCTACAATCGCCAAAGCCATAGATCATATTCAGGAATTAAGGTGTTAAGTTAGACGACAAAACCTGAGTGAAACAATTTTCCAATCGCTCAATAAACTCGAGGAATTTCGTATGAATCAACGATTCAGTGCTAAACACAAACAAAAGTATAATTGTTTTTTAAACTTTGAATGTCCTGTATTTTGTTAATTTCGTATAACATCTTGAATAAATACTTTTATATTACACTGAGATTTTATACAAGATGTTCCTGTTACGAATACCATGGGGGCTCCATAAATTTAGTTAGCTGGTTTGGACAGTTTCTCTCGAAAAACTTTGGTATATTTCAATCAAAATATCTTTGGCGTAGAAAATAAGGAATAATTGAAATTTGACTGAATCGAAGTCTTGGATATTTCGATTTTTTATGGTCTGTTCAACTTTGAATTAACCAGGTTCGACTGTATTAGGTACTTTCTTTGTCAATTCACAAGTGTTGTGGTAGTGTGTTACAAGTATCTACGACGGCGTACGGACAGTGTTGTTTTGGAAAGTTTCTCATGAAAAACTTTGGTATATTTCAATCCAAATATCTCTAGCGTAGAAGATAAGGAACAACGGAAATATGACTGAATCGAAGTCTTGGATATTTCGATTTTTTATGGTCTGTTCAACTTTGAATTAACCAGGTTCGACTGTATTAGGTACTTTCTTTTTCAATTCACAAGTGTTGTGGTAGTGTGTTACAAGTACTACGTCGTACAGATAGTGTTGGTTTGGAAAGTTTCTCTCGAAAAACTTTGGTAGATATTCAATCAAAATATCTCTGTCGTAGAAAGTAAGAAACTGAAAATCGATTGAATCGAAATCTTGGATATTTCGATTTTTTATGGTGCGTTCAACTTTGAATTAACCAGGTTCAACTGTATTAGGTACTTTATCTATTCATAAGCATTGTGGTAGTGTGCTATAAGTACTATGCCGTACGGATAGTTTATTGTTTACTAATACATGAGATGCTCTATATTTGGCACTGGCAACAGACACAAAACAGGTAGATGACAAAATGTAGTAGCGAAGTTGGATTTAGGGGGCAGCAGAAGATGTGACCTCAGGACTGCAGTATTGACCGACTTCCAGTAGAATAAGGGGGTGAAGGGGTTCGGTGGGGGACACAGAGGTGCCGCAAGGTGGATAGTGGCAGATAGTAGTAGCTGAAGCTTTAGAGAATCGCCGCAAGGCGGCACTGAAGTGCGAGTTGGAGAGGTGGCGATGTCGGGATAGCGGGTAGTGGGTTGGTAGGGTTGCGTACAGTCGGTTCAGACGCGGGAAGGCGTCGAGCGTACCGTCTTCGTCATCGTTGTCGGTATTGGTGTAGATACACAGGGAAAGGAGACGTCCTAGAATCACACAGAGGGAGCATCTGACCGGGAGAAGCGTGCTGACTCTACTTGAACAGCCGACGACATTCGCGTCCGTGCGATGGCAGCGACAGGAAGTCGTAGTAGCGGCGTCTGCAACTAACCTGTGAGTAATGAAAAACATTGTTACTTTGTTCCCACCAACGCCTGTTGAGCTCTGGTCTGCAGTGTGGGGTTAAGTGAAACTAATGTAATGCGCTGTTGCATACGACACAGGCGTTCAATCACACGAAAACGGCGAAGAGATTTCAGTGTGTCCCAAAAGTAGGAAAAATATTTTATGAAATAAAAAAAAGCGTCATATGAGATAGGAATATAAATTTTATAAATCACTATACTTATTATTTAAAAACAGAGTAATTGCAATAATAAGTATGATAAAATTTATATTAACAGAGTGATATTTGATTCGTGATAGATTGAATTACGATTAAAAAAAACGCGGCAAGAATAAAACATTGTTAAATTCAAGACAAGTCAAACCTTATCGAAAATATCTTATTAATCTTGATATATTAAGCTACTCATTTAAACTTAATTATTCTGAAAGAAATAATGCGCCTTAAAGAAAGATAATTTCCTTGTAATGAATTATCTTTCATTTCCGATATACCCAATTATTATTATAAAGATATACGGCGATAAATAGGTATTATAATATTCGGGAGTTCACTGTGGTCAAATCGATTATCAATGAAAACACTCATCATCTGAAATTGACAGGTTTGTTTTCAATTTTGTCACACAATTTAAAAGTGAAATCGTAGTTAAATACCTAATAATGTGTTTAATATAGTGTGTTGCCTTGTATTTGTCATAATATAATATTGTCATTATGATATCTAGACGCGGCAAGAAAAAGTATATTAGACTATGAAATTCAGAATTTCAGCGAGGATTTAAAATACGCTAAGAATTCTGAAAACTGTGTAATAAATTAAAGAAATAATGAAAATAATGATTTTCTGAATTCCTTCATAGAGTGCGTAATTTTATTGCTTACACATTCAATCATATATAAAGAAAGTGCACAAAACATATACATTTACATATACATGTATCACGTTTAGATTCCAGAATGATACATTTATTTATTGAAAAAAAAAAAACTTCACATTTCAAATAAAATGTGTGTATTAAATAATGGTGTCTAAATTAGAGATGAAATATTTACCAAATACTTCAAAATATAATTACCGTGTTTCGTAATAATTTTAAATTCGTCTGTATTAAATTCTCAGTTTAAAACAAAGACGAGAGAGGACAAAATAATACGTTCAGAAAAGTTATTCGAGTTCAAAGGAAGATTAAATGTTTCAGTGCATTTAAAAATAATTTTAATTCAAATGGTTAGCAATAACACGTCTTAGGGAATTACATATAATAGGAACAAGTACCCATGCAATGTTTAATTTCTAATTTAAGTTTAAAGGAATAAAGCGGGTGAAGAATTAGCATATAATTAAGTTCGTGATTTCTACGTCACCCGACATAAAGCAAAAATATTAATTAAAAAAAGACTAATTATAACTTAAAACGCTGATGCTGTATACCACTGTGTAATTTAAGGATGCAAATATAATACATATAAAATAGTATATAGAGTTACTTAAATGTCATGTCAAGTTCTCTAACTTTATTAAGTAGTATCCTAAATTTACAGAAAAATAATAAATTAATAATACAATATTGTAGGCCTTCATAAAAAGGGGTTTATGTTCACAGAAAGGTCTGTTTCAATTGTCTCGTTCTTGTTGCTGATGTAAATTAAATAAGCAGCAATTCAAGGTATTTGTTCCAGCACACTCAAAAGATTCAGATGTCTAGATGGATTAAAACATGGACCCTGCAGTTTTTCGTCATCGTGAAAGCTTGTAAAAAATTGAAGAAACCGGTTCCATGGCAGATAAAAACGTTCTAGTATACTAAGTCCATAGAAAACGTATTCTCAGAAATTCGTTTAGCCTGTATGTGAATAAACCCCACTTTTTATGAACAGAACTGTATTACAATTATTCTCTATTTTTTAACAAAAAGGACTTTCAAATCTCTCGTAACTTTTAAATAAGTCAATATATCAGGCAGAGCGTAGAAGTGTATGATTTATGACAAAATTTTTCTTGAATAATAAAAGCGACAAAATAAGCTACCGTATCATATTTAAAATTTGAATGAAGCACAACCAGTGGAAATACTGTATTAAAATAATATAAGTAGTTTATGTAGTACGTAGTTTATTAATGATAAATTAGATTATCATTTTAAACGAAAAGAGGGGAAGAAAATTTCTACTTTTAAATTCAGAATTTCAGTTTCAAGATGGATATGTGGAAAATTATTGCATTAAATAAAATAAACTTGAAATTATGTCAATAACATTATTTGTTCCCGTAGTATTCGTACATAAACTTTGATTTTCAAAAGATTTACGTACAAATTGAAAAAAAAAATCATTAAGATGAACTTGCGTTTTATTTTCCTCACACTAAACTACTATACAAGGGACAATCAATAAGTTTCCGGACTGCAACACACTGGATACAGGAAACGGAAAAGTTATCTAGAACGAGGGAAACGCCTGATACATATACTAAATGCATCACTTGAAAGGTAGTGAAGAACACTAGTCATAAGGCGTACATAGAAATTCCAGGAAAATCGCAGTAGATTCTTGACATGTTTGCACAAAATCACGTGTAGAAGCTCGGTTCTTGAAGACAATCTGACGCTGTTTGATAGACTCAACAGGCATGGAAGCAATGATCTTCAGTGACACGCGCATGTATATTTAACGGTACAATAAATACAAGTGCAGTCCGGAAATATATTGATTGCACCTTGTAAGTGTAATATAAATAGTTTTACAAATCTTTAGTTTTTAGTGAAATGTGTTTAACTCACGGGATATTTTATTCATTTACGTAATTCAGATAATGGAAACAACAAGACACAATTTATTATTACGCCACTTTACGTTTTCATTCACTGCACTAATAACGACATTTTAAGGCTATTCAAATTAATTTTCATTTTTATATTTAGAAATAAAGAAACATTATTGATTAGATCCCTTTGCGATCCCCACTACCATACCGGTACTTCAATCCATTCGGAAAAAAAAAGAAACAAATCCCTGTAAAATCGAAAACAACGATACTTTTAGTGAAATCCAGTCGACACCCACCCAACTTCTAGTGTACCTACCGGTAACTGCAAGGCGAGAAAACGAAATCTACAAATCTATTTTTCAATTCTCTTTGATTTCATAGTCTGGCCTTCGTTGCTAATAATTCTTTTCGAAGACCTTTGAATAATAGTTTAGGCCTACAAGGCCAAGATATAATCGACGGATTTTGAAAGAAAGTTCATTTCTGGACGACATCATTTAACAAAAATAAATTTGATTCATTCCAGTGTATTTAAAAAAGAGTCAAGAAAATTTTAGCTAAATACCGTATGCTACGACAAGTACTATTTGTTTTGTGGACATAGAATTAAGTTTGTACAATTTTAAACAACATTCTTTTTAGCATTTTCCGGAAAAAAGAAACTTAAAAAAATTGTGAAGTAGCAGAAGAATAATGAATTTATTTTTAGTCAGTTGCGATCAACTGGCTGGAATTCCAAACAATATTAAAGAAAGACTCATTAAAATATGTAGTCAACCTAATGATGAAATGTTGAATGTATAATTTTTTTCCAGAAGAAGATAACGGACAAAATATATATTACCATGAATTTTGACAATTTCTGTTTGAAGACTTTTATGATTGCCACATGAAAATTTATAGTGCCATTTAATATATGTAGCTACGTTTGCCTGGAGGTTTCGGAAAGTTTTCCTTCTCTTTTAATGTTTACACTTTTCAAGATCTGACACTGTCCTCATAAAAATATCAATCTCAATGTTAAAAAAAATCGGAATGCAAATTTAAAATAATTACTGTATGAAACTCAGTTTTTTTACGTACAAGGTACAATCGATATCTTTCCGAAATGCACTTGTATCGTTAAACATACATGCGAGTGTCACTGAAGATCTTTGCTTCCATGCCTGTTGAGTCAGTCTATCAAACAGCGTCAGATTATCTTTAAGACCTGAGCTCCTACACGTAATTTTGTGCTAACATATCAAGGACCTATTGCGATTTTTCCTGGAATTTCTCCATGTACGCCTCATAGCTATTCTTCTTCTCTGTCTTTTAAGTGATGCATTTAGTATAGGGTGCAGGCGTTTTCCCGGTTATTGGTAATTTCTCCGTTTCCTATGTCCTGTGTTTTACCTACATTCAGGGAAGTCCGGTAACTTAATGATTGCCCTTTGCAAATATGTCTTGCTCTAGGGTCATTCGAGAAAAAGTGTAAGACATGAAAATGTGTTCGATTCAGCGCTGCGCCAACTTTAACTGTGAATTTTTGACAGGTTTACGCGCATATGATTGTAAAAAATGAAGGCGCTTGCAGCTTATTAACAAGCTTGAGTTTGCATTTTCGTATGTAGAGACAGTATCATGACCGTCCTTGATAACAAATCATTCATTTCCTTAAGGCGATGCGCCAAGTACTGAAATTTCTAAAATACACAACTTTTAGTTAGAATGTTGAAATTTTTACTGAATATGCATATCAATATCATAATCACATATTCTAAATTTCAATCTTTTCTCATGAACACTTTAAAAAGACTTCAACTTATTTTGTTGAGACTTGAAAGCAATGTGAAAATGGCGCTCAATGGGTTGCTAGCCCAGAGGTCTATGGTAGTGAAGCGTGGACTGTGAAGAATAAAGATGTCAATAGAATAACAGCAAGTGAGATGAGGTTCATGAGAGCAACAGCTGGATATACTCGCTGGGATCATAAAAAATGAGGACATAATGCAAGAACTTCAAATATAACCCATTATGCAGTTCATCAGCAAATATCAGCTTCAGTGGAAGGGTCATCTCGAACGAAAGGATCGATGCAGAATTCCAAAAGCACTGTTTCATTACCATCGGCATGGCAAAAGATCTCTAAGTCGTCTGAAGAAGAGATGGACTGAAAATTCTAGTTTGAGACCGTAACAGTCCACTCGGCTTAATACTTGTTAGGAAGACGACGACTTATTTTGTTTTTGTTTCCTTAATTTTCTTAGTGAAAATTCTATTTCTAAAAAAAATTATTATTTTTTTAATATGATTTTTTTTTCTTAAAGGTAACACTACATATTGTGTAACGAAGCATTAGTAATGCCTTACTCTAATTTGTTCATTGTATAAAAAAAGATTAACTTCTTCAATGTTCAAACATTAATAAAATATAATACTGCTATATGTATAATTCTGTAGTAACAAAACTATGCTGAATACAGCCAATCAAATGCTCCACTTCACAATAGAGATATTAATAAGTATGACAAGTTAAATTACTCTAGCTTTAACGACTAAGAAATAAAATGAATACTTGTCGTTGTCTTTTCTGAGATAATTAATAAATGAAACATTTTGGTGACACATAACTCGTACATTAACACAATTTATACCAAATTATATAAAAGTATACTTATAATTAAATTATTGGGATACGATTTTAACGAAAATATTCCTCATGAAACCGTACATTTTTAGTGCGAAAATAAAAAAAAATGATACAATTTGTCACAAATTCTATTATTTTCAGTAGCGCATCGCCCTAAATATGCTTAAGAATAAAAACGTATTTATGTCAATGTATACGAGAACCGTTGGCTCTACTGCTACGTTTTATTCAATTATTTAATGATGCTGAAGATGAGGAATCGCAGCGGAATTACCTCACATTCGCCTTACAGTTGGGGACAATCTCGAAAAATCACAAGCAAGTAATCAGCGCAATCGGGAATCGAAGCATACTCGAGCGCAGCTCCGGATCAGTAGGCAAACGAGCTACCACTTGAGTTAAACCGGTGGCTGATTCAATTCTGCGACCGTGCAATGCATGGAAAGTATACAAAACTTTGTTAATATCCCCTACTTTACCTATCGTCCAGCTTGAATTGAAAACGTTGCTACTCGCAATAAAACATTTCCATTATTTAACTACTATTTTAAACCTTTGCAGCACAAATTAATTTCTTAAGTTTTTCATTTCATGGATCATAACAAGACTTCGATCAATTTTTTCAACATTTTAATTCTGCACACAATTTCAAAACATACTGTAGGTGGCACCTCTATGTATACTCAAGAGGTGGTTCCTGGGTGGAATATCTGTGCCATAAAATTGAGAGAGAAAGAAAACGGTGGCTCTTCTGTAGAACCACTATGCTGCAAAGAGTTGAGGTTTTGGTTAGTCTGCAGTTGCTATGCTCAGTAAATTGCCAGAACATGCACACGTTGTACATTTTAACAGATTTGAAACTATCTTATAACGTTGGCTAATAGAAAACTCCTTTTATGACAGAGGCAATGGCTCTCACAAATTTGACAATTCTACATTAATTCCAGCCTTATGAAACTGAAACAATTTTTATTACACATTACAGCTCATACGGACATGAAACACACACATGTTCATTCTGTTATAGGCCTGTAGAGTAATTTATTAAGTAATTAACTTTGTGCGAGATCGTGCGTATTTGCTTGCTTTCCGCACAAAACCAATAAGCGGTAAGTGTGAAATACCACATTCAGTATACCCAACGTAACACACATAACAATTTCCTTATTCTTACCGCTTAAGCGTCATATTCATTTTATTGCTTTAGGCTTTTAACATATTATTTTTAAAGACGTTCAATATAGTAATAATTATAAATTGGAAACTTACCACTGCAATTTCACCTAAATTGCACTGTTAATTATTGTTTTTAAATATTTGAAAAAATTAAGTAAACTCTACAACACCACAAAAGTTACTGCATTTGTAATGCAAGTAACATTAAGGAAGCCGTGAAAAAATCAACAAGATTCCAGACTCATCATAGACTGGGAAAAAAAAAGACAGACGTATATCACGGCCTGCTGCAGTATAGTAAACACAGAAAACATTTTATAGGAACAATGTTGAAGATAGATATATTTGTTTTCCAAAGTTGCCGTCATTGAGCAGAAACAAAGATGGAGATTTCATTGCAACTAATTAGAAATTCCTCTTTCAGGTATGTAATAAACGATCAACTACGTTTCGCTTTTTCAATCTTTTCCTCGAACATGAAAACGTCAACATACCGCTCTTGTAACGCATATTACTATTCTTATTGTATTCTATTGACATCGTATAAATAGTGATCCATGTTTGACAAATGAAATTATTTTTCCTTAAAAGAATTCTTCTATTCCCAACACATGAATAACAAAACTGACATATGATTTTTGCATTTAGAAAGCAAGTTTTTGAGAGAAAAATATTCAACGTTCTAGTTTTCTCATTTTTAGTTTTTCTAACCAGTACAAGTTCAACAATTGATGGTCACAATATTTTAGTTAATGAATGAATGAATGAATGAATTAATTAATTAATTAAAGGGAAGTCAGTTCAATTACAACATATGTATGAACTTCAGTGCAAAATTTCAGGTCATTTGAAGAAAAACTTTATTCACTAGAGTACTTTGAAATCTAAAATGGGCTGAAAATCAGAAAATTGATATAACGATTGGTAAATAAAAACACGTACGTATTTATCTTAAATTGACCAGCTCCTTATATTGGAGCCCAAAAGTGAATAAACTACAAATTACGAAAGGTGAATCATTACACTTAAAAATAAAGAAATAAATTGTCATTTTTTTTTTTAGATTTTTTCACTGTTCTACAGATCCATTAGAGTCTTAAAGGGTACTTCGCCTTTTTTGTAAACTGAAATATTTTTCAATAGCGTACAATATACTGTCAATTTTTTTTTGTTTCTATTTCATTTAAATTGTACTTGTTCTGTGTTTGCAGTTTGTATTTATCTTCGTTGCTATAGTTCACAACAGTGTACTGCGTCACTCTCGATGCCCATGACATTAAATACAATATACAAATACTCTCACAATAATTTGCTTTAAGTAACATTCTATGATTTCCACCACCAATAAAAATAATTATGCATGCATGAAGCCGTTTACTTACAGAAAGAAACATAGCTATTTATAGTACACAACATTAATATTGTTTTATAGTACTAAAACTACTCTCAAATCAGAATAAATTGTTTCTGTAAGGCGCAATATCACGCCACCTGTGGTTCACAAAATCAATTGTTAAAATCTTCCTTTCCCATCCCCTCGGAACTACCTGTTTTCCACCCCTACTTCCCCAGCCTCGAGTGTCGCAAAGCTGAGTCCCAAACTGTGCCAAACACGCTATTTCATGCGCACAATTCCCTGATAAACGGACTTAATACATATTGAGTATAGACAATATCCGTGCAATAATTTAGGACAAAGGACGGCAATGTACGACAGGAGCCCAGTTGTTAATGGCACTCGGAAGTTCCAGTTAGAGAATGCAGAGAGACAGAGACAGAAAATGATAGACGGGAATATTACGCAAGAGAGATGTGGTAGTCATTTCATGTCACGTGTATCAGTTTGCTATATCGTTCATAAACAATAGCCCTACTCATAGCTTAGAGCCTTAGCGACATCTGTGAATTTGTCAGTTCATTGCTTCCTCTTATGTGATTTATAGGACAGAACAGAAAAGGAAATAAATAGAAGGATCTCCCTGTCCTGGAAGGTATTTTGGGCCCTTAAATTCATTATGCTTGACAAAAACTTAAGCAGAAAAACTAAAATACAGGCACTGGAGACCTGTGTTTATCCTGTACTACTTTACGGCTGCCAAACATAGTCGCTAACAGGAAAACACAGGACCAAACTACTGGGTGTTCATTTCAAAGTGTGCCATGACGTCACTGTTGTTGAGTCACCGATTTGAAGCGAGTTTCAGCTTATATGTTAGAGAAGTTGCCTATTATTCAAGGCGTTCTTCAATCTGAACTTGAGAACGTGTACGGTATAACTTGAACGTCGTAGCAACAGATGGCGGTCTGTACGGTCTGTGTGCTACCATAACCTCTTTCGAACTGTGTTTTGCGCCGGCAAGTCGTACGCAGGGTATTTGTTATCATCGGTTGCGTACGGCAACATTCCACAACACAAATCAAATACTCCGTGTCCATGTTGACCATCGAAGTTAATGTCAACAAATACGTAAGTAATCGTCTTAACCCTCTTCCCATATCCCGACAGTACGTATTTCCAAACAGTTGACATTCCTGCCACTACCGGCGTTATCGTACGCATCGGTACGTACGAATGAACGCCGTACTTGCTAGGCAACTTCTCTGCCTCCTAGGTAATACACCTTTGCGGAAAAGTAGGAAGATTGAATTTTGTAGGCTCATCGGCTAGCCACATGATGGCATACAGCGACTGAAGGAGAAAATCCCAAATGCGACACTGTACCAACTGGCAGAAACACAGGACATCACACATGCAGCCATTACATTCAAATGGAAATGGGGTGGACACGTGGCCAGGCTACCAGGCGACAGATGGACATACCGAGCTACCATGTGGGACCCCCGTGTAGGAAGGAGACTTCAGGGTAGACCTCGGCGCAGATGGGCAGACTTCTTCAGAGAACAGGCAGGTCAACAATGGTCCAGAGAGGCAAGAGACAGAAGAAAGTGGAAACTACTCGAGAGACATTTGTGCATTAGTCAGGAAGTTGTGAAAGACAGTGAATCATTGTTAAAGAAATTCAAGTTCCTATACTTAAATAGTACGTCTAACGTGAACTAGCTAATCACGTTAGGCAAATTTTATCCACTTATTAAATCCAATTTTAACCCACTTTATTTATTACAAAAGAAAATAATTAAAATATGTCTTCATAAACCTATTGACTTTCCATCTCAAAATTTGTTTCTAGACTTTAATGTACTTAACGTAAGACAAATTTATTATATTGTATTAATAAAATTCATACATAAAAATCGAAATAATTTTGAATTGGATTCTCATAGTTATGAAACAAAAGGTATGAATTCTTTAAGATTGTTTGAACCAAAATGCAACACTGTTACAGTATTTAATCATAGCAGTAATTTAGGCCCAAGAATATATAACAAATTTATATTTAAATATCCTAATCTTGTAAATTCGAATAGTTCTAGTATTAAATTTAAAAAGTTATGTATGGATTTTATAAAAATTGAAAAATTGTAAATTTAAATTTATACACGTATACTATAATTGCAAATTGTATTGTATAATTATTAATTATAATTATATTGTATAATTATTAATTTCAATTCAGGAATCCGCCCCTGAGCACGAGTTCTACTCTTTCAGGGGCGAGCTAAAGTTTCTCTGTACATTTTATATTTTATGTTACGATTATTAGGAAAATAATAAATAAATAAATAAATAAATAAAGTTTTCCCTTATTTAAGGAGGCCTTTGCCCTTCATGGGACACAATACGCTATCTTTATCTTTATCTTATGTGATTTATTATTTTTACTACTACTACTACTACTACTACTACTACTCTTATTATTATTATTATTATTATTATTATTATTAATAATAATATTCATAATTTTCTGACCAAGGTCATATCTTCAACTGCAGACCCAGCATTCTCCAATCTTTCATATTTTCCGCCTTTCTCTTAATCTCGGCATACGATCCATATATCTTAATGCTGTCTACAATCTCCCGTTCACCATTCCTTCCAGTGCATCCTTCAGGAGGTATTCCTTCTTAAGCAGTGTTCTAGCCAATTTTTTTTTCTTTTTCTGATCAGTTTCACTATTATTCCTTCTTCACCTACTCCTTCTATCAAAACTTAATTACTTATTCTGTCTGTCTAATTGACACGTTCCATTCTTCTTCATATCCAAATTTCTAATGCTTCCAGTTGTATCTCTTAACTTCGTCCTAGCATAAAATTTGTGGATTCCTTAGCAATGTGAAGGCAGACAAGTGGACAACAAAAAATTATGGTAAAATTACTTTAAAAGTTTGTATGCATTTTAAATGCAATGAGCGCAGCCTTTTTAAAGATATAATCAATGACACAAGCGCTATAAGGTCCTAAAACTTCGCCAAAGTATAAAGTAGGCATCATAGTTTCATTTTATACAAAAAGAGAAAAATGTGATTTTTGACCAAAAATACAACATTTTCACCCATCCCCTCCCATAAACTGCCTGAGGAAGTATAACCTTCAAAGAGCGCTACAGGTAGGTCATTGGAACAGGTTACGGTTCGCTTTGAAAGGAGAATTTACTTACCCTGAATCTTTGCTAACTACATTTAATTTTTTAATCATATACATATATTATCAGTTGATTCGAATCACAGACTGACTCACGCATCTATAAAACCCGAAGCTTTCACAAATTCCACTTGGACCTACCGGGAATTGAACTCGGGTTGCTAGCAACAAATCCAGACACTCTAGCCATTCGGCTAACAACGAGTCCCATTAGAATCTCATACTATAAATTAACAGATGTAGTAAATCAAGCTTCAAACCAACTAGCACAAAAACAAACTAGATTAGAAGTATTATATAAAATACTCGCTCAACCACTTGTGGATTGCGTTAGTAGTGCATGAACAATACGGAAATCTGATCAGACTCTACTAAAAGCAGCTAAAATGAAGTTTATTGCAAAAACTGTAGGATGGTTGCTGTTGGATCATCAATGTAGGAAATTAAAATGAAAAGTGGAAAATGAATTAGTACTGCTTCACAGATTACGCTATATTAGGTAAAAACAACTGCATCACGGAAATGAGATATAATTTCTCATAGGCCTATATTAGTTTATGAAGTACTGATATTCATTGTTCTATTAATTTCGGAATGCTGTTTCCGTTCATGCTTTATTTTCTACTGCGATGAACTAGCTATCTTTCGAGAAATTGGAAGTCTATAGCCAACTGGCTAATATCATGGACCTCTGACAGAAGATAAGAGAGGTATGGTCCGTCCCAGGCATCTGTGAAATAGAAACACGAAACAGCGCGAGTGGTATGTGGGAGGGCTAGGGCCAATGACTGCTTTGGGGGGAGGCATTGCTAGAACGAAGCGAGTAATCGCTTGCAGGAGGGGATAATTTCTATCTGAATTCTATTCTACCTTCTACTACGAGCATCTTACTCCTTAGCGGACCCGAGCTGATACTGCCCGCAATACACTCCGGCACAGATAGACTCCGCCCCCATATGCGCGAAGTTACTCCACAGAATCCTGGGACGGACCATAGGTGTGAGGTCACATTGGGGAAAAGGTGAAAAATGCCAGGGGAGGAACAGTTTATTTTCTTGAGCTATCATTCAAAACACATACGAAATCAAATCATTTTCTTTGCACCCAAATGAAAAGATAAGCTTTCGCTCTCTGGATTGGATATGAAAATAATTTTGTTATATGACACTGGTAAACAAGATTTTGCTTATCATTGTTTTTTGATCATTGCTTACAGATTTCGACACGCTGAACATGAATCCGTTAATGGTTTTGTCGTAGTGTCAATATTTTGGATTATATCGGGATATTTTATTTCTCAGAATACTGGTTTAGCAATATGTACATGTAAGTATTTATGTTGATATCCGCTAGGTGGCAACATGGCTCTGGCGTATAAATATCTGCTGGTGACGCTCAGTCACGATAGTAGGTTCGTTATCTTTGCAGTCGTATGTATCTTTGTGTTTAGTAGTTCTTTACACCATGTCTACAGGGCGGAAGTGCAAATTACAGGCAGACACTTTCTGCTATGTATGTGGATATTACATTGGACCAAAGCAAGTTAAATACACCACAGTGCCTGGAACAAAGTTCTGTGAGGCATACAAGGCGTGGCCGTAGGTGACCTTGACAAGGCAGTTAATGCAACATCTGGAGCCGGATGACAAACCCAAACGAGTGGAATTCGCCAATACGATGCTAGACCGTCTCGGCGCTGATCCTGACTTTAGAGGACCAATCGCTTGGCCCCCGAGATCTCCGGATTTAACACTGCACGATTTCTTTCTCTGGAGTTACGTCAAAGATAAAGTGTGTTGGAAAAAAAGGTTCCAATATTTAGAGATGAGGTAGTATGAATCAAAACAAGAAATAAAAGTCCTACAAACATTAGTCCTAAAATTATTATCTTCTGAGAAATGAGCAAATGTTTACCATGACTGTAAAAGCAGCGTATCTTCCACTGCGAGTTCTTTGTCAAGAAAGAAATGAAACAAAACGCAATAGTTTTTCTCTATAGTATTACAGATACGAAACTAACTTACCAGACTGGTACAGTAATACTACTGCAAAAGTACGATTACGAACTCTAACGTACAGCATGAACGTCCTCTAGATACGAACACAAACAAAGGTATGCTGTGTAATACATAGTGACAAATGGTTGCGTTCTGTTTCCGTATTTATTTCTTACCAAAAAACTCACAGTGGAAGATATTCTGCTCTTACAGTGAAGATAAACATTTGCTCACTTCTCAGAAGATATTAATTTTATGATCCATGTTTGTAGGACTTTTATTTTTTGTTTTTTATTATTTATTTATGTATGTATTTATTTATTTATTTATTTATTTATTTATGTCTATAACAGGGTAAAACTCCAATTCCAATAGACAGTACAGATGCTTGTTTAAAACATAGAATTGCAGACAACTTGAAAAAAGAGATAAAACAGATATAAATACAAATTAAAAATGAAACATGAAAAAAAAAGACAAATAGATACTACCTAAATAAAAAACACAGATATAGATATAAATGAAAAATACAAAATAAAAATAAATGAAAAATAGATAAGTATAGATATCATAGCCAAAAATGTAAAATGTAGCTATAATTGGCAAATTACAGAGTAACAAATAGATAGCAATATTATTTAAAACCAACTACCTTCAGTATATTAACAAGACATGTTTTGATGCACACTACCTCCTCTCTAAATATTGGAATCTTTGTCCAGAACATTCTGTATAGGTCTAATTATATTACATTTCTGATAGCCCATTGCTAGTGGCTTGAGCAGCGAATGCTGTTTTTATTTCCGCGATATTCATTAAAAGTTTAAGTGCTTTTTTTATGATTACGCTTAACTCTCATAAAGCGGTGACCTAATATTATTTCAAATCACACAACTAGGAACCATTTCTACGTTACAGACAATTATACGAATTCTGTAATTTTTTAGTGCAGAATCGAACAAAAATTGAACAGAAGGCCATCTCCTTGCTTTACTTCAGTGTCTCGAAAGAATTTATTATGGTAGCTAGAATTGTAACCATCGATTTCGAGCCGTCGTAACACAGTTTTATTAATCTTATCAGTTCATCAGAAATGCCAGATTGATGAAGAGAACTTCAAACAATTGGAAGGTCGTAAACACACTTCTTTGTATAAAGAAATTCTTAAAAATGTGTGTATCTATAAACATCTCAAAATCGATCTATTCAGTGCTACAACATTGATTTTTTATATTTAGTACAACGACGAAAAAGAAAACATTTAAAGAAGGATTCACAAATATAATTTTGAGCGTCACTGCATTTTAAAAACACGGGAGAGTATAAGCGAATAAGGTATAATTGAGGACCTGAATTCTAAAACATGCTATCTCATGGTGCACTCTAATTTCTATTTCTGTCGTCGATTTGCAAAAGATGACATGTCCAAAATAACAAAGTGTTGGAAAATCGCAAAAACTAAAACTAAGTTAAATTAAAATGTTCATGACCTCCTCTGTGGTGTAGTGGTCAGTATACTGGTCTCTTACGCAGAGGACCCGGATTCGATTCCCGGTCGGGTTGAATTTCCTGGTTGAGGTTTTTTCAGGGTTCTTCCTCAACCGTACGGCAATTGCCAGGAAATTGGGCCCACAACATCCCTGAATATCACCGGCATCATTCATCACCGAAATCATATTCATAACACATCAGTAATACATATATAGTCGCCATCAGTTCACAACAATAGAACCAGTACTCAACAATAGTACATAGGCCTTCGGATTTCACCTAAAAGATTAACTCGTGATATGACCAGAGATGTTAAAGCGAGTATAAATAACAGCGAAAAAAAAGTTCATTTTTTTTTCTAATTAGATCACTATGGATACATACATTCAGGATGAATGAACATTTTAATTTTTTAAGTCTGTTATGATTTTTTTTGTGATTTCCCAACACTTTGTTATTTTGGACGTGTCTTCTTTTGCAAATCGACAACAGAGTTTTAACTAATTAGGCTTACATGGACATGTAATTCAAGCGGGTTCTCATGAGGACAATAATCTCGACAAAGAAGAAGTATTAGACTGTTTTTAACATACGATATCATACCGAAACATAACAATATCATATGTGCTTAACTCAATTTTACATTTTTTTGTAGTTAGCTTGTTTTCAATTAGTGAAATTTTGGGGTTCGAACTCTGTACAGTAATAAGGGGGCTAAGGTCAATTTTCAAATTTCATTTTATTCAATGTAAGGGTAAGGGAGGTACATCCATATAAGAAATCATACTAAATGGGATCTATCGTAGTTCATTTGTGACTTATTAGCGCCCAGAAGATGGTATTAGAGGTATCTCAACATTCATTTGACAGTGTATTTTAATCAATATCTCAGTAACTTTGTTTTTGGTGCTTAGCCCCTTTGGAAAGATTTTATACTGAAAGTCCATGTTAGTTACAACTTTCGGAAACTTATGCAAAATTAATTTTTAAGTATAATTATGCTTCCCTAAGCAATTTTGCAGTCATATAAATGCAAATTGCAAAGGAAAATAAACTTATCTAACTATTAAAAGAAAGTACGTAATTTTAGATTTGTTTCCTACGTTAAAACTTCTATTTGCTAAGGAACTGGCGTTTTGTTTCACAATAATAATTACTGAAAGAACAATCGCAACCAGTTTTTATTAAACACTTATGCAAATTTGGCAACCCTGCTTTCCTCAGTTTCTGAAACACAAGGATGTAATATGTAACTTGAATGTAAACTAATTTAGTTCAATTAGCACGTGTTCAAAGAACATAAACAACAACAATGTGTAACATTGCCCGAATCCATTATATACCCCTAATATTGTAGACTAGAGAAGACCACATACTATAGCGAGTATATAACATGTCATTTTCGTTGTTTCCGACAAGAAGGTATTGTCATTTACTTCACATTATACAAAGCTAGTCAATAACTGATCTCTTGCACTATGACCTTCAAGATCTATTGTCCCTCCCCTACATCAATTTCTGAACGGCTCAACATCTTTAGCAGAGGTTGTTAAATGGAATTTCAAAGAGCTCACTTAGTTACATGAAGTTGGTAATAAATATCATGGCAGCTATAATCTCTAGCAAAGATTTGTATTCATATACAAAATGTGTGCCATTTAAGATTTAAAATACAAGCGACAATCAATAAGTTTCCGGACTGCCTTGAATGTAGCAACACACCGGAATCTATACTAAATGCATCACTTGAAAGGCCATAAGACTTATATGGGGATATTCCAGGAAAAATCGCAATATGTCCTTGACATGTTCTTACAAAATCACGTGTAGATTTCAGTTCTTAAAGACAATCTGACGCTGTTTGATAGACTGACTCAACAAGCACGGAAGCAACGATCTTCAGCGACACGCGCATGTATGTTTACCGGTACAATAAATACAAGTGCAGTCCGGAAATATATTGATCGCAACTTTTACAGTGCCTATGTATTTTCCACATCATACTGGCGACAATCAACGGTACATTTACGTTGTTTTTTATTTAAAATATTCAAATTCCACTTACATTAATAGAGAAAATGAAAAGATTTTGTGCAAACAAGTCAAGGATCTATTACGATTTTTTTCTGGAATTTCTCCATATACCCCTTCTCCCTCGTGGGGTACTCAGCTTGTTGTGGTGAGAGGGCTTAAACTTGTTGTTTAAGCTAGCAAGTAACAAAGAGGTATTCACAGAAGCTGCATTAACACTAACGCAGTCCCACTATATTTTTCATTGCTTATGATACATGGAGTCCCTCAGTGTAAAATTCTCCGGAGGTGAAACAGTCCCTCAATCGGATCTCCGACTAGGGACTGCATTGAGAGATGCCAAGAATCGTACTAGGGTACTTATTTGGAACACCAAAAGTCACACCGTCCATTTACCCCTTATGTCTAGTCTTCTTCTCTGCCTTTCAAGTGATGCATTTAGTATACATTCCAGACGTCTCCCTGATTTTAGATAACTTTTCCGTTTCCTGTGTCCTGTGTATTGCCTACATTCAGGGTAGTCCGGAAATTTATTGATTGTCCCTTGTACGTAAGAGAGTCTACATATATCCATAACATACTATGTGCTATGTCAATAATATGTATTTATTTTGTATTTTATGTAGCAATAAATAATAATTACTAAACAAAAAGCAGTACTACTACCACAACCGCTACCATTAAATCTTTGTTACACTTTGTATCCAAAAAAAAAAAACTCTTATAGAAATTTTCTACCTTTCTTTGTCATTTATGCTTAGGAAGCATATATATATATATATATATATATATATATATATATATATATATATATATATATATATATTGTAGGAAGTGATATAAATACATTTTTTATGCTCGATGTAGGTTATTGGAAAAGTTAAATCTTTTTGAGGCTGTATGTAAATTTTTCGGAATAGGTTCTGTGGATGATAGCACAATCACGATTATGTGCACTCTTTTTTAATCCCAGATTGTTTTTATTTCATCGCCAGTTTTCCGTTCTGATGGATATTTCAGTCAATGTTCTTTGAAGTATGGGATTCGATACGGCTGTATCAGTGAGATGAGTGGTGTTCTTTTCCCATGAATATTATATCAAGGCTATTGTGCATTACCATTGTATCTGTAGAGCTTAGATCGTTTCTGGTTTTATGCTATGAGTATTAAATGGAAATCGGTACAGATGGATCCCTTCTGTGTACTGTAAATGTGTGAAAGTTTCGGAATTATATAGCACAACAAATCAAGCTTATAGTATTATTTACACTTTGATACGAACTATGTAATTCAGGCTGACCAAACGTTCCCGATTTTGAGTTGCTGTCCCCGGGAAGCAAATGTCTCCGTTTTTGTCCCCGAAAAATAATTTTGTCACCAAAAGTTTTGATTTTGTTTCAATAATATTTTACTGGAACTGCTGCGATTCATGCATATTTTTGAACAGTTTTCTGTATCGGACAGAATAACCAGTGAGCACAGTATGAGATATTTTGCAGTCTTTGAGAAGAACATAGCATCTTTGCCTTTGGTCGTCTTAGTATTCGCGTTGCGCGGAAGCGTTAGAACTGCCGCAGCATCCATTTTTAACTAGTTCAAAAATGAGAAATTTTGTGACAAACCAATAGGTGAAAAGTGGTATAATCTTTTTCAACATTTCAAAAAAAGAAATTCCATTAAATTTGAGAATCTTCTCAAAATAGTGTCATTAATCATGTGTCTCCCAGTTGAAAGACGTTTCTCCGCAATGAACTCAATTTTGACTGATCAAAAGTCAAGAATGAAAATTGAAACAGTTAAAGCTTTGTTACAAGTGAAAACAAATTTTCATTTCTCATGTAAAGAACTTAGTGTGAAGCTGTATGGGAATGAACAGATCCGTAAAAAGATACATTCTTCAGACAAGTACTTGTAAAATGTGTGAGTTCAGTGTGTACAATATTATATGAAAAACTTCCATGCATGCATCAGTGCTGAAATTGAATTCTTAGTGGCTATAATAATGTATAGGAGTTACGTGTGTTTATGCATTTAATTAAGAAAATTAAGATACTCTACAAATTTAGTGTGCAAAGTTCTATCATTGTATCTATTGTTACATGTATTTTCTGCAACATTTCAATGGAGAGTGCTAATAAGGATTTGCTGATGTACCCTGCCGGACCATAAAAAATCTAGTCAGCCTAATGTAATTCAATTTGCGAATTTATTCTATGCAATGCAAACCAACGAAATTCGTTACATTATATTTGAACTAAATCAGCATTAGGCTATGAGTTCAATATAAAACATTTAGGCCGGTTTATTTTTTACTACAAGTTTGATATCTTATTTACGTAATTTTAAAATAAATTGGTCTCTAGACATTGAATATCAACAAAATCCAAGAGAAGGTTAAGGAAAATCACCATATGTAAGACTATAATATCTAAATATCTTTTTTCCGATCGTGTTCTTTAAAACCTTACCGATAATGTTGGTAGGCCATGTAAGTTAAACTTACAACACACGTGTGGTGAGTAAATAAATCAAATCAACTTTTATTTATTTACTTATTTATTTGAAAGTAAGGAACTATCAGTGTAGCGCACCACTAAATGCTATGACAAAATAACTAAATGTCTTATTATATCTGTACATTTTATGAATTAATTGACTCGAGTGGAGATTTGCAAGAAAACAGGAATCAATGTACGAGTAGATAAGAAGTAATCGTGAAAACCATTTCTGACGACTTCCGTTGTTGCTCTGAGCGCCAATCGTGGGATCGTGGCTGAACGCGAAAATACGTATTCAAGCATTAACCTATACCGGTATGCAATTTATTTACACTGATGTATAATTAATGTATCACTTACAAACATTTTCTATATGCTATTTATTTATATTGATGTATGCTTAATGTGTCACCTACCTACTTCTTTGAAGACAAAACTAAACTTTCTATAATTTATTTTATTACAAAATTTTCACAACCATCGAATAATAACAAATGAATAACACATCGACAAATGTGAATAATAACAAATGAATGACACCTGTCGACAAATACGAATAATAACAAATGAACGACACCTGTCGACAAATACGAATAATAACAAATGAATGACACATCGACAAATACGAATAATAATAGATGAATAACACCTGTCGACAAATACGAATAATAACAAATGAATGACACATCGACAAATACAAATAATAACAAATGAATGACACCTGTCGACAAATACGAATAATAAAAAATGAATAACACCTATCGAAAATATGAATAATAACAAATGAATGACACATCGACAAATACGAATAATAACAAATGAATGACACCTGTCGACAAATACGAATAATAACAAATGAATGACACATCGACAAATACGAATAATAATAGATGAATAACACCTGTCGACAAATACGAATAATAACAAATGAATGACACATCGACAAATACAAATAATAACAAATGAATGACACCTGTCGACAAATACGAATAATAATAGATGAATAACACCTGTCGACAAATACGAATAATAACAAATGAACGACACCTGTCGACAAATACGAATAATAACAAATGAATGACACATCGACAAATACGAATAATAACAAATGAATGACACATCGACAAATACAAATAATAACAAATGAATGACACCTGTCGACAAATACGAATAATAACAAATGAATGAAACTTGTCGACAAATACGAATAATAACAAATGAATGACACCTGTCGACAAATACGAATAATAACAAATGAACGACACCTGTCGACAAATACGAATAATAACAAATGAATGACACATCGACAAATACAAATAATAACAAATGAATGACACCTGTCGACAAATACGAATAATAAAAAATGAATAACACCTATCGAAAATACGAATAATAACAAATGAATGACACCTGTCGACAAATACGAATAATAACAAGTGAATGAAACTTGTCGACAAATACGAATAATAACAAATGAATGACACCTGTCGACAAATACGAATAATAAGAAATGAACGACACCTGTCGACAAATACGAATAATAACAAATGAATGAAACTTGTCGACAAATACGAATAATAACAAATGAATGACACATCGACAAATACGAATAATAATAGATGAATAACACCTGTCGACAAATACGAATAATAACAAATGAATGACACATCGACAAATACAAATAATAACAAATGAATGACACCTGTCGACAAATACGAATAATAAAAAATGAATAACACCTATCGAAAATACGAATAATAACAAATGAATGACACCTGTCGACAAATACGAATAATAACAAATGAATGAAACTTGTCGACAAATACGAATAATAACAAATGAATGACACATCGACAAATACGAATAATAACAAATGAATGACACATCGACAAATACAAATAATAACAAATGAATGACACCTGTCGACAAATACGAATAATAACAAATGAATGAAACTTGTCGACAAATACGAATAATAACAAATGAATGACACCTGTCGACAAATACGAATAATAACAAATGAACGACACCTGTCGACAAATACGAATAATAACAAATGAATGACACATCGACAAATACAAATAATAACAAATGAATGACACCTGTCGACAAATACGAATAATAAAAAATGAATAACACCTATCGAAAATACGAATAATAACAAATGAATGACACCTGTCGACAAATACGAATAATAACAAATGAATGAAACTTGTCGACAAATACGAATAATAACAAATGAATGACACCTGTCGACAAATACGAATAATAAGAAATGAACGACACCTGTCGACAAATACGAATAATAACAAATGAATGAAACTTGTCGACAAATACGAATAATAACAAATGAATGACACATCGACAAATACGAATAATAATAGATGAATAACACCTGTCGACAAATACGAATAATAACAAATGAATGACACATCGACAAATACAAATAATAACAAATGAATGACACCTGTCGACAAATACGAATAATAAAAAATGAATAACACCTATCGAAAATACGAATAATAACAAATGAATGACACCTGTCGACAAATACGAATAATAACAAATGAATGAAACTTGTCAACAAATACGAATAATAACAAATGAATGACACATCGACAAATACGAATAATAACAAATGAACGACACCTGTCGACAAATACGAATAATAACAAATGAATGACACATCGACAAATACGAATAATAACAAATGAATGACACATCGACAAATACAAATAATAACAAATGAATGACACCTGTCGACAAATACGAATAATAAAAAATGAATAACACCTATCGAAAATACGAATAATAACAAATGAATGACACCTGTCGACAAATACGAATAATAACAAATGAATGAAACTTGTCGACAAATACGAATAATAACAAATGAATGACACATCGACAAATACGAATAATAACAAATGAATGACACCTGTCGACAAATACGAATAATAATAGATGAATAACACCTGTCGACAAATACGAATAATAACAAATGAACGACACCTGTCGACAAATACGAATAATAACAAATGAATGACACATCGACAAATACGAATAATAACAAATGAATGACACATCGACAAATACAAATAATAACAAATGAATGACACCTGTCGACAAATACGAATAATAACAAATGAATGAAACTTGTCGACAAATACGAATAATAACAAATGAATGACACCTGTCGACAAATACGAATAATAACAAATGAACGACACCTGTCGACAAATACGAATAATAACAAATGAATGACACATCGACAAATACAAATAATAACAAATGAATGACACCTGTCGACAAATACGAATAATAAAAAATGAATAACACCTATCGAAAATACGAATAATAACAAATGAATGACACCTGTCGACAAATACGAATAATAACAAATGAATGAAACTTGTCGACAAATACGAATAATAACAAATGAATGACACCTGTCGACAAATACGAATAATAAGAAATGAACGACACCTGTCGACAAATACGAATAATAACAAATGAATGAAACTTGTCGACAAATACGAATAATAACAAATGAATGACACATCGACAAATACGAATAATAATAGATGAATAACACCTGTCGACAAATACGAATAATAACAAATGAATGACACATCGACAAATACAAATAATAACAAATGAATGACACCTGTCGACAAATACGAATAATAAAAAATGAATAACACCTATCGAAAATACGAATAATAACAAATGAATGACACCTGTCGACAAATACGAATAATAACAAATGAATGAAACTTGTCGACAAATACGAATAATAACAAATGAATGACACATCGACAAATACGAATAATAACAAATGAACGACACCTGTCGACAAATACGAATAATAACAAATGAATGACACATCGACAAATACGAATAATAACAAATGAATGACACATCGACAAATACAAATAATAACAAATGAATGACACCTGTCGACAAATACGAATAATAAAAAATGAATAACACCTATCGAAAATACGAATAATAACAAATGAATGACACCTGTCGACAAATACGAATAATAACAAATGAATGAAACTTGTCGACAAATACGAATAATAACAAATGAATGACACCTGTCGACAAATACGAATAATAACAAATGAACGACACCTGTCGACAAATACGAATAATAACAAATGAATGACACATCGACAAATACAAATAATAACAAATGAATGGCACCTGTCGACAAATACGAATAATAAAAAATGAATAACACCTATCGAAAATACGAATAATAACAAATGAATGACACCTGTCGACAAATACGAATAATAACAAATGAATGAAACTTGTCGACAAATACGAATAATAACAAATGAATGACACCTGTCGACAAATACGAATAATAACAAATGAACGACACCTGTCGACAAATACGAATAATAACAAATGAATGACACATCGACAAATACGAATAATAATAGATGAATAACACCTGTCGACAAATACGAATAATAACAAATGAATGACACATCGACAAATACAAATAATAACAAATGAATGACACCTGTCGACAAATACGAATAATAAAAAATGAACGACACCTGTCGACAAATACGAATAATAACAAATGAATGAAACTTGTCGACAAATACGAATAATAACAAATGAATGACACCTATCGAGAAATACGAATAGTAACAAATGAATGACACCTGTCGACAAATACGAATAATAACAAATGAATGACACCTATCGAAAAATAACAAACGGATATCACACATGAAAATGTTAGCGTCCAGAAACAAAATATTTATTTAAATTATAAATGATTAATAATAATCTATTTTTTCATTAAGATCGACCGAAAATAGTATACAATAAATGTGTTAAGTGCATAACGGAGAAGACTCGATTTCGTCTCATCTTCTCTAACTTCTCGATTCTGTTACAATCCACTTGCCACGCTTTTATCGCAACATACTATTTCGGTAGGCATATAAGATATGTTGGAAATGTAGAATTCCGGAGAAGTTCGGAATCGATTTTCTTGCAGCATGACAAAGATTTCTATTTGTTATTCTTATAATACTAGTAAGAAATTTAAAAAAATCATATTAATACTAATAAATAACTCGTCAAATCTTATATATAATTTTAAATCAATGTCAAACCCTCGTTAATAATAATAATAATAATAATAATAATAATAATAATAAATTGTTTTTACTAAATTAATGAACACTATGGATTAATTAGGAAATAAGTTTTAAAATTATTCAGTTTTGCTATTTTTAGCAAGATTTACTCATTTCACTCTGTCACGCATTTTAAAATGTTTTGACAATAAAGTAATTGAGTAACATTTTTGCATGTTAGCATAAATATTTCAACATTTGGCTTCGCAAACAAACTTGAGCTCTATTAACAAAAATTGTGTACTTATAGAATCTGTAAACACAATTTAGTGTTAATAAGATATTTATGGTGATAACAATGTAATGAACGATCGGAAATGATGGCGTGTAAGCAAATATCGAGAGAGAGAGAGGGAGGGAAAAAAGAGAGAGATGTACATGTATATATAATACGAGGGAGACAGGGGAATTGTGTATGTACATAACAGCAATATGTACATAAATTCCAATATGCAATCACTGCATGTCGAACACAGACCGTCCATTTAGGAGCTGGGTAGCAAAACTGATATGTTACCGAGATTCATGTGAAAATGCATCTGTCATCAGGGATGACTCATGCTCGGAATGTGTGCTCTGTTTCTGTTGTGATGAATTGGTCTAACAGAAGAGGAGTACACGAAGCTCTCATATGCTATTATTTATGTTTTTGTACTAATGTGTCAAGTTTAAAAAAACAAATACAATGGAAACATGCACCAGCAGACTAACAGAGAGGCATATTTTTTCAAAGTTCATCATTAGGGCCCGGAAGTTCGTGCATTTGCATACTTCATTATTTTAGTAGGTTATTTTACGACGCTTTATCAACATCTTAGATTATTTAGCTTCTGAATGACATGAAGGTGATAATGCCGGTGAAATGAGTCCGGGGTCCAGCACCGAAAGTTACCCAGCATTTGCTCATATGGGTTGAGGGAAAACCCTGGTTTCGCGGCCAGACGTTCTAAACGTTACTCCACAGGTATGGACTGCATACTTCATTCTGGAGGATGTAATTATATGCTTACATACTGTAAATAAATTATAAAAAAAATGACTTTCATACTCCATCGGCAAGAATATAGTGCTATCAAAAAGGAGTGCGTTATATGACAGTAAAAATTTTTAATAGCCTCCCTATCGATATAAAAAATGAACTCGAAACATAAAATTATTTAGGGCCAAATTAAAGAAGTATCTAATTTCTCACGCCTTCTATTCTGTAGGTGAATTCATGGCATTCAATAATACTTCATGAAATTGATACTAAAACTTTGTGTTGTATTAGTAGACTATATTGTAAATCTCGTCTGTACATATTTCATCTAAACTGTGACTATAAATTAAGATTTCATATTAGTATTAAGTTTTTTGACTTGTTCCATATTCTAGCTGTAAGCAATGTATGAATACCATGGAATGTTAATAAATACAATACAATACAATCAATTTTTGATCTTATTATGCATGGTTTTATGTTGCAGATAAGTGCATATTTTCGTCATTATTATAAATCCATAGCGGAAACCCGGGCAAAGTGGATAAGCTAAGAATAAACAATGCCACAGGCTATACTTTGGTGCTCCGGAAATAAAAACTTCATGAGTTTGGTTTGATACATGTTGTCCACATATCTACAAAACAGCAATTCGTTTCTCGTGCCTACGGACAGTGATATGATTTGAGAAAGAAAATATAGTTAATTATTTGCTTTGCCCGAGTACACGGGCAAAGCGAATAATTAACCCGGGCAAAGTGAATATCCCTATAACATGTTCACCTTTCTATTTAATTTCTATTCACTGATAATAAAATTAAATCAACACATAAGCACGATGTTAATGAGTCATATGAGACGATAAGAAATGTTATTACAGCGTTAGATTAGTTCAAAATACGAATTTGAACAAGTCGACGTTTCACTGGCACTGAAGATTTGGATTTCTTCTGCTTTTCCTCCTGCCCATAAGTTACTTCTCTTTCAACGTTTTTAGTCGGTATAGATGTAAGAGCTTCAGAGCGCTGACATTTTCTTCGTTTAACTCGTATCTTTCGAGCATCCACTTTTGACACTGGTCTAAATCAAAAGAACTGACTTGCGTTCTCCTGCTGACGATGTTGAGGGTTTTGGTTTTACCGGAACTGAAAATCTGAGAGTAATTGATGTATTGAATATTTCGTCAATCTCTGAAGATGCCGACATCACAGATGTGGTTGATTCTGAGTGAGCATTAACTGTTTCTTCAGCCGCTGAAGAAGCTGGCACCGCAGGTGCTATTTTTTCAGTGATTGAAACCAAAGCAGGCTGTAAGTAACGCAGTAATCATGCATGAGAATAAGAGTATGAATAAATAAATGCCATATTATATTTTTAAATGTTTTAAATGCTTTTTTATATTTCGTGAAAGGCAGTGCTAAATCCAAATTATATTGTAACCTGATTTCATTATAAATCTGACACATTTTTCTTAATGGTGAATTACTGTGAGCTAACATTTTAGACGTGTTATGCATTAGATTACGTCTAATAATGACGATGCTGATATTATCTGTAGGGCTAGGATTTTGATAACCTATAAATCATGAAAAAATATCCTAAAAACAATGCATTTATGACCTAAAATCTTTCAAAAATTCCCTTAAAATGCCCTAAAAGTTGATCTTACATAATTGGCTTAGTAGAAGAAGGTTTTGTACTACTTAATATTTAGACTAGTAATTAAATTAAATTCTACTACCAACATTGAAGTTCATTTAATTTTACATAATTTTTCTAAGCAGTACACTTTAATTATTTTACCTGATGTACTTCCATGTAGTCCACCACAAGGCCATTCTTATCCGGAACTAGCAGGTATAGAGGAGTCTATATTGAAGGGGTGGTTGGACTGATCCATTACAGGGGATGTACTACGTTAAAATGGCAATATTTGTGTAGAAAAACGATTAAAATATTATACAAAATAATGAGTATTCATGGACAAAATATGTAGAGAAAATATCGAAGGAAATAAACATTATTTTACATTAATAATGGGGATTTATGGCCAAAATTAAAGTGAAAGTGCCTCACAAATGACGTAATAAAACAAAAAAAATGCTCTTATGAGTTGAAACAAGCAAAAAATAAAAAAATGCCCTAATAAATATGTCTTAAAACACTCAGTTTAGCACATGACATATAAATACTAAAGCAGCTATGTTTCTGGCTTACTAGAAAAAAAGATGCAATTTCATCAAAATTCTAGCCCTAATTATCTGTGATGATAATGGTGAAAATGATTGTGATGATAGTGGCTGTAATCTTAATGGTGAAAATGAAGGCTTCTTTTTTACTTGGTCATATGACGACACTGTATCAACAACTAAGTAAATTAGCGTCGATAAAATTAGTGATAGCGAGATGGTGTTTGGCGAAATGAGGCGGAGGATTCGCCAGAGATTACCTGGCATTCACCTTACGGTTAGGGAAAACCTCTGGGGTAAAAACCAACCAAGTAATCAGACCAAATGGGAATCGAACCCACGCTCGAGCGCCCTCCAGATCGGCAGGCAAGCGCCTCAGCCGATTGAGCTACGCCGATGGCTTATAGCTATGATGACAGTTATCTAATTTTCCATTATGGTAGCGTTTCATGAAGTATTTTCCACTTTATAGATATCCGTATTTCATCTCTGACCACATTCTAAATACTGCTTCATTGGAATTTATCCGTATATGTGTGTGAAGAGAATGAAATATTCTATCGTCCGAGATCCGAATCACGCACTTCGCTATTACAAGGTCATTACTCTACTTTGAAGCCAGCACAATCGGTTTTACTTTCTTCTTTCTTAAAGTGACTTCAGAGTTTTCAAAAACAACTTCAATTAATATTAATATAAATTTGTAGCACATCGTGAGAAAATAAGTTGGATTGACACATGAGATTATGTAATCGTCACAAAAATAATTACACGAAGTAGGTCACCTACAATGTAACAGTCCGTTCCGTGACGCACACTCGAAGTGCGTAGTTTGCTTCGAAGCAGGCTAAATTAATTTAATTTGTCCACGTTCATTGAGACTGATCGGGCATAGGATGTGCTTAAAATTTCATCCATTCGATTACAGAACAAAGAGGGACAAATTGAAGTCAATATTCGTTCATAATGGGGAACACTCAATCCACTTAACACGGCGAAAGAATAGTTACAATGAACTAATAAATATTGCTTCACTTCGTTTAGATATTTTATTCAGTAAATATTTTAAATAGTCACAGACTTGTAATACGTAATATGATTTACTTTGTATATACTATACTATTATTAGAATTATAAAATAATATGTAGCCTCAAGCTCTAAAGGTGTAACAATATTTTTAAATATTCGTGGAATAAGACACTTCTATGAACAATACTCTTTAGAAATAAAAAATGAAAAGTTCGGCTTACGATATCAAAAATAAGATATGCAAAATAAGATATTCTCTATCGGTTTTTCTAAACAAATATTTCTTAATGACTACTTTTATTAAAGATACATCTCTTAAGAACATTTTGCAATTGTTTTTTTTTTTTTGCTAAAATATATTCCCAATAGTTATACATTACCAAGACCAAGAATGTTTCTTCTGTATGGTGCCTGATTATTTTTTGTAGGCCTGTTACACTTGTAGCTATGCCTGTACAATTCGCACGCACTGTTAATCCCAGCGCCACCAGTCCTTTACATTTCTGTGACGTTTGAATAAAGAGGGATAAGTTATTTGTTTGTACAGATGGAATTTTGTTCCCCAGATGAACACACAAGTTCAATTATACAAGTGGACGTGTAAAAATCAAAAGAATACTAGCAGTTGATGTGTTTTATTTGCGTAGAAAATTATTTGCAATAAGGGTCCGAAGTTTAATTTTCATTCATCTCCAAACTCATTTTTATGACTCAAGCTATCTCCCTTTACCCAAACAACACAGATTTAATCTCATTTGCCACCTGAGTTAAGTTCTTTTTCCTGCTTTTCACGCATATTACTGAAGACAGTATAGTTATGTCTTTAAATGTAAGAGCGCAGTAAATATGAAAATATAATTATTCAATAACTTTTGAAAAATTGTAATTAGTTTTAATAATGTAGCGAGGTATTGTAACTTAACCACTGTGTGAAAACAAGAAATGTTATTGAAAAACAAAAGTATTTTTACAGTGTATATGACTGCAGGATGAAACATTCGAAAGTTCCACAGTATGATGTTTTATATTAAGATAAGGATTTAGTGTACATACTGTCTACTGTAAATAATAATAGTAGGCCTGTATTACGATGCAAGATTTTATGACGCACTTCAAAAACGTGTATTGCACAACATTTTTTGCACGATCATATTTTTTAAATTTCAAATACAATATATTTTGCATTGAACATTTAGAGCAATATTATTACGAAGTTTTGCGAAAAGCAATACTGTAATGGTACCGGTTAACTAAGTAACAATAAGTGCAATGTAGTGGGTCTATTGCAGTATAGTTTTATGTTATGAAGAATGGTTTCCCTAGCAACAAGTTTCTGTGTGGGAATTCTAACTTTCAAGGTCTAACAATAATAGCTGTAGATAGAGCAAAAACACGATCATGCAAAAAAAATTTGTTATTATCTACCATTATAATGAAAAATCATCTCCTACACCGCCGTAGTAGGTAGGCAACTTCTCCAGCACTAGTGTGGAGCAGGCTGTCGTACATCAACCATAAGGAGGTTTAGGTAATAGTAAAACCACAGTCTAATATATACAGTCACGAAGCTCAATACGTAGTAAGTATGCATCCATAGATAGTTGCTAACCATTAGGATCGCTAATATCGCCTCATTACAGACAATGCGAAATAGTACCGGCACAGTCTATTGTTTCTGGCATCCTCACAACTCAAGCTTCGTGACTGTATATACTAGACTGTGGTAAAACTATGCGCTACTGAAGGAGAATAAGAAAAGAAAATAAGAAATAACAATATAAACTCTATGACTTGGATCACTTTGATGAGTTCGGTCTCAAATAATGTCATCGTACGTCCCGTCTTGAAAAAAAAAAACTGTCCCATTTTATAAGTCTATCCTGGCGATACCCGCAGTTTAACGTAAAATAAGTGTGAAACACTTTTCCTTCAATATTTCCCACCAAAACGCATCACACAAAGATAAATCAGGACTTCATAGTGGATGTGAAAAGTCTGAGTATATACAGAGCCTTCACACAGACGTTCATCCGTGAGTATGCGGCCGTGCGTGGCGGCTAGAAGGTCACTGATTGCCGGCAGAGTCAGATATTCATAGCCTCTTAAGTCTAACGCACAGATTGGTAATGCAAATTACATTAACCAAATACCTTTGTCATATAAGATGTTGGGTGGAAATTATGTCCTTGTGCCAGACTCTGTACGTAGAATCAACCAATAGGATAACATCTGTTAGAGTAGATACTCATTCCCATGACCAATATGGTACATCGCCCTATCTTGTTGAAACGTTTACTTGTCCATATCAAGATTGGGTACGCCATAAAATGTTTCCAAATCTCCCTCAAAACGTTCAATAACTTGATTTTTGTATACTTCTACAGTGATGTTAGTTCTGTTTCCATTTTTCATCCACAATGACGTATGGACCAATGATGGCGTGGCAAGATACAGGGGTTCACACCGTTATTGAATGCAATGATATCTTTGCATGTTTATCAGTTCTTTTTTTCCAACCAAGGAAACAATTCTGATTATTGACATATCCTCTGAGTGTATCACATGAAATTCATCAGACCAGCACCAATTTCGGAGATAATCAGAATTTTCATAAACATTGGCCAAAACACGTGCACAATAATGCAGACATGCTTGAAAATAAACTTTTTTCAATTCGTTAAATATCTGTATTCGATATGCGTGCTCTCCAATATCCACAATCATGCTTCAACACTAGAATAATTTCGGTTAATTTTTGGACCACTCTATATTTACCTTCCATTTACTGGTGCTCAGAGTAGGCCTAATTATGTTTACCGATCTATTCAGTGAAAATAGTTATTAGCGTTAAATAATATTTACCTACGATAGTATTAGGATGAAAGCATTCGATAGGTTTAGGTGCAACAAATGTGAATAGTAATTACTCAGACCCTGCAAGAAAGAGCCCATAAAATTGAATATGTAAATGAAAGAGTAAATAAAGAACTTCCTATCTACGCGTTTTGTCTTGTTGTAACATAATTATACATTCACCCTTTCAACAAATTCATGCAACAATTTTCTACACTTTCAAACACATTTATGAGTACGTCATCAGAAACTATGAGACGTGGATCGATACATATTGTGAATAAAAGCGTAACAAGGCATAGGCTGTCGGAATCTACGATCAGATTTTAGTTCTTTGTGACAGTTTTAGAGTTTTTGGACCGTGAATTGTAATTACCTTAATGTAGTATTGAATGTAACGTAATAATAGGTGACGTAAGCAAGCGATAAGATTGCTACTCACAGCAAAGAAGCAATAAGAGATTATCGAAAAAGGAAAAGGCCACTGTGAACCACTTGTATTTCAGTTACCATAGACATAACCTTAGTATAACAGATGTCCGAACCCAATTCAGTGAAGTTGACGAATAAATGTACTGTAAGTTATATACTGGGTGTTCATTTCAAAGTGTGTCATGTGAGTCAGCGATTTGAAGCGAGTTTCAGCTTTTATATCAGAGAAGTTGCCTATTATTCAAGGCGTTCAATCTGAACTTGGGAACGCGTACGGTATCACTTGAACGTCGTAGCAACAGATGGCGGTCTGTAAAGTCTGTTTGCTACCATAACCTCTTTCGAACTGTTTTGCGCGGGCAAGTCGTACGCAAGGTATTTGTTATCATCGGTTGCGTACCACAACACAAATCAAATGTTCCGTGTCCATGTTGACCGTGCAAGTTAATGTCAACAAATACGTAAGTAATCGTCTTAACCCTCTCGCCATATCCCGACAGTAAGAAAAAACTCACCTCAGTACGTGTTTCCAAACAGTTCACATTCCTGCCACTACCGGCGTTACCGTACGTATCGGTACGTACTCTTCAGAATGAACGCCGTACTTGCTAGGCAACTTCTCTGGCACATAGGTAATACGCCTTTGCGGAAGTGTAGGGAGATTGAATTCTCTAGGCTCATCGGCTAGCTACATGACGGCATACGGCGAGCCATGACACACTTTGAACTGAACAGGGAGTAGTTGCTATCAAGAGTTCAACCGTATCGGAGAAATACTGAACTAAAAAACTCACGCCAATCTTGATAATCGCAGAGCGCATGTAACATCATACCTGCCAACCTACGAGATGAAATGCGGGATGTGGGAAATTAGTAGATGATATCCTTTTTAATAATACGAACAAAACAATAATAATGATAATAAAAATAATGATAGTAATAATAACAAGAAAATTATGCTATAACCTCTAAATACTGCCAATGCGAGGGAGCGAAAGTCGTTAGCTAAACACAGGTGACTCGCGCATTATTCATGAATGTTGGTAGGTCTGTAATTTAACCAAAAATTAATGACAAACCTACAGCAGCGACCTGCTTCCGATGCAGCTCGTCCCTTTGCAGTATAATATGTTTGTATGCGTGGTGGGGATATAATGGTGAAGCAGTGCGCAGCCTCGCCCGTTCTCCTACTACGTGATGACGTCACGCGGGAAGCATTGCAGACTCTCTCGGGGCTTGCTAGCTTAGCTCAGCTCAACTCCGTAAGGTTTTGGAAGTGGGGTAGGTTAATTGATTATAAATACCAAGAAGCTGTATTAACTAATCCCTTCCCTACTAACGTCTTGTCAGGAACGTGATGCTCTCCCAAAGCATAGCCGTCTAGACATGACGTCTTTGTGACCCTGCGACTTTTATTGACAGTGTTCATTCAAGCTGTCAAATGCAGTTTTTTTCAAGCTGTCTATTTAGAGGGTTGTTGTATGTTGTAAAACGATCTTTCGTGAAGAAGAGGAGTTATTTTCCTCTAAATATACGCGAAAGGTTTTCCAGAATTCTAACTGTTTGAATAAAAGTGCATTGAAGTTCTGTCCTACAGTCCAAGTGGACTGAACAAAGTTTAAGAAAGGGAATCAGAATCGAGGTTTTGTAAGAGTTATTGGCAGTAAAGTGACATGACAGAAAAGGTCTGTCTACGAAGCACAACATTCACATGGTCAACATAAAGGAAAAAAGGGTAACAATGAAGGGGAATAAAGAGTGGTAAAACTGAAGGGCGTAATAGAGTACAATAACGTTATGTTGTGGGTTGACTGTCAGGTCAGCGTCAGAATGAAGTCTTACATCCCTTCTCCATTATGGGAAAATACGTAAAAAAAAACTACAGAAATGTTTCTTCAATATAATGTTTATGGTACTTTTCAGCTTTTCAATGTCTACGTAATTGCATGTAAGACCGTGAAGGGAAGCAAACCCAGGAAGGAAAGGATCTATACAAATCTTCGACTTGACCTGAAAGCAGGAATTTTGTAGAGGGTTAATCAGTGGCGGCTCGTGGGTATTGAATTAAGGGGGATTGCATACAAAAATAAACCAAGATTAATTCCATATGCCTTATCTTGTAAGTTGTGTTTAAATGAGACAGGCTCATGTCAGTAGATTTACTGGCATTTAAAAGAATCCTGCGGACAAAATTCCGGCACACCGGCGACGCTGATATAAACCCTGCTGTTGCGAGTGTCGTTAAATAAACCATAATTTAATTTTTTATATGCAGATTTGAACCTTAGAAATATCTAACTGGCGATGTTGTAGTTGGTTGTATAATATATCTACATGATACATCAATAAATGAAAAAAATAACTGAGCCAGAAATTGAATTCAGGATCTTCAAGAGCACGCACCAGGGCGCTTACCTCATTTATTGTGATGTTAGATGTTTCAGATTCCATTATGGTTTGAAAACATTCTAGCAATGGCTCCTTCTTCTCATGAACAACATTTACTGTTCTTATTTTAAATCCATCTTGTTGCCCCAGCTGATGGAATTGTCTTTGAAACACATTAATCTAATACAGACTGTGTGGAGATCGAGAGAAGAAAGTAGGGATACTGGATAAATTAGCAAAAAATATGCGAGCCTCTGTATTTTGTTTAGCGGCTCTTTCCATAAAACGTGGACGTAACGCGTTTTGATTCCGAGCTCCTCAAATACGTTCAATAAAGTTTTATCGTCAACATTTTTACATTACATAAAAAAAAACACACATCAGTTTTTCATTCCAGTGATTCTGCATATTTCTTTTAGTAAAATGCTCCTGCACACAATTTTAATATCTGAATACTTTTTACACAAATTAAGTCCACAATTTCCACATCTGACATTATTTTCGTAATGTGAACGGCTTTCTTGTTAGCAGCTAGTACTTGAAATAGACCTTGTTTCACCCTCACAACCACTTCTGTATTATCTTCCTCACTACCATTTTCTTTCTTCAACTCCGCCGGTAAATCAGTTTCCAATAGCACTATAATATCACTTTCACCCAAAACATTAAGGCTGCTATTATCCACAAAACAACTCATGTCTATGTTCTGTATCCCTGAATACAACTAGATTTGAATAAACACCAATAAATAAAGAATAAATTTACCAACTCAAGTTTCTACACTGCAAGTAAATGGTAAAGTGGAGAATTGAAACAGTAAACGAATTTAACGGCACTACAAACAGTTACAACAATGGACAAAAATCACAGAATTAAAACTCGAAAATGTTTAAAAGTGTAGGTCATATGAAATGCCAAGGGTGGGTAAAATCTGTCCACTAACAAATACTTCAACTTATTAGTCTGCTATATTTTAAATCTAAAACAGTACACATGTGTGCATACTTTATCATGTTAGAGACAAATATAGTAAAGGTGAAAGCTGTCAGATTTCATTAATTCATAAAAATTTAGAAAATAAAAAGGGTGGGCAATTTTTTCCCAACCGTGATAATGCTAGGGTTAAGCGAGAAAATAATTATTTTATGCCCATTGATTGACGCCTTTTTTGCTCCTCTATTGACATTCGAGACAATTGAATCCTTCCATTTACTGAAGTCTTTTCTGTCTGGAAGTTGTTAAAAGATACCACAGCTTTAACATTTTATGAGACATGTAATTAAGTCCTTTTAGCTTAGAAAGTTTTGAAGAACTATGAGAAAATTATTCCCTTCCGCGGAGCGACTCACATGTGAAACATTTTAACAATATGATACACAGGAACATACTAGTTAATAGTAATTATAATTATATAATTGCTGTAATTACTCACGTTTCGTTATTTAGGTCTAGTGCACTATCCTCTGGTACATGTTCGTCTGAATTGGTTTTGGAAGTGGCCTGAAGAGTACATGAACTATTTGGCAATGATGTCATGAATTTCTTTTCTCCTTCTCCGTTTTTCACATCTGTTCAATCTCAGATTATCTGTTGATTTTCGTTTCAAGCAAGACTGCGCCAGAGCTTTTGTGGGTACAGCGTCTACTTTCAGATTACGACTGCTTTTTGGTTCATAATTTAGGAGTTTCTGCTTTAAAGGTACTTCGTAACTTGTCTCCTCAAAATGAAGTGAACATATTCGAGCTGAAACAACATTAAGTCTAAAGATTTTTACCCCCTTTCTTTTCCCTCAAAGCAATCCATGGAATAAGTCAAACAATAAGTTTAACATGAAAATATATTTTGCAAATGAGTTGCGAAGCAAATAAAATTTAGTAACATGAGAGAAAACTCATCGTGCTGTAAATTGACTTCATCCTCCCTTCTACAAGCATGCAACCATTGTCTTGCCAAGTCTTCATTCTTCGGAAACCTATAATATTTTACATCAGTTCCTTTTGTTTTTCGATTGTAACTCAAACAACCAGATACTGCACATCCAGGCATACTAATAGCATGTGTCACATTAATAGCATTACTGATACAAGAATAACATTAAGTATTATATATATATATATATATATATATATATATATATATATATATATATATATATATATATAAACAAAGAATTGACACCGCGCACGTACACACAACAGCTGTTTGTTTTGTTCCTCAAGCACTGCGGTGCGAATTAGCGCGCCGCTGCTGCTTCCCAAGTGACGACATGCGCAGTAGAAAACGAGTTTGAGTCAACCGTCTGCTACACCATTATATTCCCACCACGTTTGTATGTATTTATTTACACTGCAAGTAGGCAAACACCCGGTGGCAGTGGTAACTTAATTGAAGCGGTGAGATCAATGACCATTCAAGTCTATTTACACAAGTTTCGAGAAAAATGCAAAAAAAAAAAAAAAAAATTTTTTACTTCTTACCTAATTATTATTTTTTGCACATAATATTTCTGGTTGTTTTAGAGATCAAGACAAAGTAGTATATCAACTTTTAAAGTCGTAACACTTGTGAAAGTATCCAAAATTTAATTTTAAATGTGCAAAAAATGAATGACCAGAAGTGGAGTTGAATGGTTATTGATCTTACCGCTTCAGTTACAAATGAATGATTGGGTCATTTTACGACGCTGTATCAACATCTAGGTTATTTAGCGTCTGAATGATATGACGGTGATAATGCCGGTGAAATGAGTCCGGGGTCCAGCACCGAAAGTTACCCAGCATTTGCTCGTACTGGGTTGAGGGAAAACCCCGGAAAAAAACCTCAACCAGGTAACTTGCCCCGACCGGGATTCGAATCCGGGCTACCTGGTTTCGCAGCCAGACGCGCTGACCGTTACTCCACAGATGTGGACCTTCAGTTACAAATAATCATTACAATTAATACAAACGTATAATTACAATACACAATAGATTATAAAATAACCTAATTAACAAGCGAACCTAATTTCGTACTGGTACTCTTTCACTTCACTCTTATCTCGCTCACTGCACTGGCACTATGGCACATTTCACTGACACTTCAGAACACCATTTCACTGGCACTATATAACATATTTGATTGACACTAAAAAACACATTTCATTGACATTATAAATTATTACTGATCGAAACTATTCACTGCCACTATTCACTCATTCACCTCGCTTCACTGATACGAGTACAACAGTTCAAATAAAACAAACAATAACACCGTTATTTTTCCGTAGAATCATATTTATAAACAGAACTACTCGTACATTAAACTAAAAATTTCTAGTCTAAGACCCTCTTACAAGCTATTTTAAACTAATTTACAATTCAAACCAAGGGAATAACTCGTCAGATTAAGTAAATACATGCCACCTTAAGTAATGTAATGTATCATTTTTTTTATTCACACGTTATACACATCTGTTTAAGTTATTTTTGAATCTCATTAAGGAAAGACAGCCCTCAAAGACAACTGCAGGTATGTCATTCCAATCATTTATAATTTAATTTAAAAATGAAAATTTATCTATATCCGTTCTCTTTCCTACATTTGATTTTAAAATAATGATCATTCCTACCATAGTAAGTTAGGTCGGCCTCAGTAGCGTAGTCGGTATAGCGCTAGCCTTCTGTGCTCGAGATTGCGGGTTCGATCCCGCCCCAGGTCGATGGCATTTAAGTGTGTTTAAATGCGACAGACTCATGTCAGTAGATTTACTGGCTTGGCATGTAAAATAACTCCTGCGGGATAAAATTCCGGCACACCGGGCGACGCTATATAACCCCTGCAGTTGCGAGCGTCGTTAAATAAACCATAATTTAAATTTAATACGTTGGCTTCCCTAACCGAGCCGTTATATCTACCCATGCTCTATACAATGACATATGCTGTAATATGTGCATATATACATACCAATTATATATATATATATATATGAGTCGGGTAGTATCGGACAGTGCGTTTCTTTCATCTACCACCATATGGTAGTACCTGAATGACATGGTTACGTTTCTCTATGCGACATCACAGAAACGTAACCATGCCAATCAGGTACTATCATCGTGTGGTAGATGAAACAAACTCACTGTCCGATATTACCCGATGTCCGATACTATCCGACTCTCCCCTATATACTGGGTGTTCATTTCAAAGTGTGTCATGACGTCACTGTTGTGAGTCAGCGATTTGAAGCGAGTTTCAGCTTTCACGTCAGAGAAGTTGCTTACTAATCAAGGCGTTCAATCTGAACTTGAGAACGTGTACGGTATAACTTGAACGTCGTAGCAACAGATGGTGGTCTGTACTGTCTGTGTGCTACCATAACCTCTTTCGAACTGTGTTTTTCGCGGTCAAGTCGTACGCAGGGTATTTGTTATCATCGGTTGCGTACGGCAACATTCCACAACACAAATCAAATGCTCCGTGTTCATGTTGTTCGTCGAAGTTAATGTCAACAAATACGTAAGTAATCGTCTTAACCCTCTCCCCATATCCTGACAGAAAGAAAAAAATCCACCTCAGTACATGTTTCCAAACAGTTCACATTCCTGCCACTACCGGCGTACCGTACATATCGGTAAGTACTCTTCAGAATGAACGCCGTACTTGCAGGCAACTTCTCTGACACATAGGTTATACACCTCTGCGGAAGTGTAGGAAGATCGAATTCTCTAGGCTCATCGACTAGCCGTATGACGGCATACAGCGAGCCATTACACACTTTGAACTGAACACCCAGTATATGTTAATAGCATTTAAATAAAAATATTTTATTTTTAACCCCAGAACATTTTAAACATTAACTTGGGAGCCGTAATTCCTCTGTCAATAATCTTTATTTGTCTATCGTACCAAATTTATATTTTATTTACGACATCTTGGAAGTATTACGAGTTCATAGGAACCTAACTCCATTGCACGTCGAGGAGTTCAGTATATTCTCTGCAGTTAGCAAAGGAGGAAGTAAAAAAAAAAATCTGTGATATAGACGTGAGAAGGCGGACAGCTTTGAAGACGTTCCCAAGTTCACCATGCCCTAGTTAGTATGCACCGCGCCTAGCAGGATAATAAGGAGCGGAGAACTGCAGCCTTTACCCGCAGATAAAGGATCCTTCCATTATCCACTGAATATGAAGATGTGTGGGCCCCAAAAGCGCCGTGGACGTGGCAGAAATAGGCAAACAGCCTCTATTACCCTGATCTCTTGTCTGCTGCAAATTTAGGACGTGAGTTCCTGTTTGTATATGGCTCGATTTTGTATATGGAAGATATCGCACATTCCTTCAACTGATTCTCTTTGTAATCGGATTACAGGCTAACCCATAAGGAAATGCTATGTCGAAAGTCCTACAACAAGATTTCTCCCCGAGGATTTTCGTTCCCCTGTTTTATAATCATTAAAGCTGTAACGCGAGTACAGACACAGTATAAACATCAAAGAGAAACTTTACATATTTTCGTCCAGAAGAGTTCGCCTGCAGACACAAATTTACTCTTCATTGTTAATCCAGAGAAAATTACACCCAGTACTCATAGTAAAGTTATGATTTACAAAGTAAGGACTACACATTAGAACTATCATATTTATTATTATCCTGAATATCAAAAGCATTGTTGTGTATGGGAGAGTAAAAGTATCGAACACTGCTTGTAGCTTTCTTATTTTCAATTTTTTGAATATATTATACAGAGTGGAACTGAAATAGCCTTGCTGATTTTCAGAGTGAACAGCTCATGTTGTACGTATGTGGAAAGTTCACAGTTTTTTCGAGAAAAAATGTTTTTACCCCAAATGTTTAACAACTGTACTAACATGGCTATAAAATCCGGCAACGCTGCATCCAGGGGGTGCTTCAGGTATAGTGAGGATCACTTAAGAGCAGTTCGTAAAAGTGCTAAAAGGCTAATTTCGCCGTCTCTTCAGTGTTGCCAACTAATACCAAATATCACCAAAGACGGTAAAATCACTATGGCATGTACAATAATAATAATAATAATAATAATAATAATAATAATAATAATAATAATAATAATAATAATAATAACTTACAAATGGCTTTTAAGGAACCCGAAGGTTCATTGCCGCCCTCACATAAGCCCGCCATCGGTCCCTATCCTGTGCAAGATTAATCCAGTCTCTATCATCATATCCCACCTCCCTCAAATCCATTTTAATATTATCCTCCCATCTACGTCTCGGCCTCCCTAAAGGTCTTTTTCCCTCCAGTCTCCCAACTAACACTCTATATGCATTTCTGGATTCGCCCATACGTGCTACATGCCCTGCCCATCTCAAACGTCTGGATTTAATGTTCCTAATTATGTCAGGTGAAGAATACAATGCGTGCAGTTCTGCGTTGTGTAATAATAATAATAATAATAATAATAATAATAATAATAATAATAATAATAATAATATAATATTAACAATAACGATGTCTTGCTTATTTACTTATTTACTACACTTCTCTTTATGTTGGGAGGTGTTTTCTACTCGTAAATGTTTCAATAATTTGTGAAAGAGTAGGCCTATATCTTCCTCCTGAATCTTTCGCACATTAAGTTCGTAATTAGTAGATTAATATGATCTAAAATTAAAATGTATTTTGTCTGACAACATGAATTTCATTGCTTTGACTAAACAGTTTACGATTCACGAGACCTAACCTAAAAATTTATTTTGATCACGTGAAATGATCAGTACAAACTCCGAAAACCGAATGTCACTTTGAAATGTATGCTTAAGAATACTTATTTACTCCTAATAATTTTTCTATTCTAGTTACAATTCCTGTCTCCGTGCGCATTTTCTATCGATCACCCAAGTGCATGTATCACACCATATGTTATATTTATTTACACTTACTGTATGTGACTATAATCTTGAACTGTAACTACAACGCAACACATAAAATAACTATTGTGTATTAACATAATATTTTTATTAATTAATTATTAATATGTTCGAATTTCACTAGCTTCCAGTAATCGGCTAAGAAATCTAGAACAATTTCAATTTTCGAAATGTGCACTACCGACAACAGCTGTTCCTGCTGCCAACATAACAGTTAGAAAATCACTACCAGTTGTATTTCTCATTATAGAAATTCTAAACGAAGTTGGCAAAATTAAATTCAACCTTCAAACTAGAAAATCACCATAATCCACTAGTATATGTAGTATTGGGAGGAAAATGGTTAGGTTTCACTCTTGGGGTATTAAGTAAGCTGATCCGGACTATAGCATTACACTCAGTCCTGTGCAAGTACTAAAATGGAGAAGTATGTACTGCTTGTTTATGTTTTGCAGCGTTGCTACATGTTGCAGTTAAGAGGGTAGGTACAGCATTGAGCACTGAAGAATTTACCATATGAAATATTGTTTTCTTAGTGTACATAGCTTATACTCAGTCGCAAATTAAGACACAGAAAACCCTATATTTTTCAAAATATTAAAATGATCATATATTTCATAAATTTTTTAATTTAACTGTATAATTTAATTATTCAAAATTTCGGCTACTCGCATTGTCAGAATCTTGAGTTTCCACCTCAGCTCAACCACAATTTTAGCATTTCAGTGTTCTGTTATTTTCGTTTCAAAATTAAAGTATAGCTCTACAAGACGATTTACCACAAACAGATTTTTAGATAAATAATTAATAAATTTATTATGTATTGTATATTCTTGTATAGCTTAACTAACGAATAGTATATGCTGTAAATTGAATAGTAAACTGTATAGCTCAACTGATGAACTGTATATGCTTTTAAACAGAATTAATTCACTTGCTAAGTATTATTATTTTTTTACTTGGTTATTTAACGACGCTGTATCACTACGAGGTTATTTAGCGTCGATGAGATTGGTGATAGCGATATTATATTTGGTGAAATGAGGCCGAGGGTTCGCCATATATTATCCGACATTTGCCTTAAAGTTGGGGAAAACCACGGAAAACACCCAACCAGATAATCGGTCTAAGCGGGAATCGAACCCGCGCCCGGTCACAACTCCGGATCGGCAGGCAAACGCCTTAGATAACGGAGCTACGACGGTGGTGCTAAGTATTATATTCTTATACCTCAACTGACGAATAATTGTTTAGGCTTGTAAATTAAATCATCTGCTTGCTATGTATTATATAATTTTTGTAGAGCCACCAACGTATGTCATCGGCAGACTCGCTAGCCTGCTAATCCGGAGCTGTGCTCGAGCCTGGATTAGATTACAGTTTTGGTCTGATTACCTGGTTGGGTTTTTTCCCGAAGTTTTCCCCAACCATAAGGTAATTGCCAAGTAATCTATGGCGAATCCTCTGCTTCGCTTCATCTCGCCAAATATTGTAATATTGTAAAATTTTGACTTGTTCCACAACTTAAAGCTTCAATGTTAATGTAAGATCTATGAAATACAATAAATGAAATGAAAATGAAAATATTTTAAATGTAAAAATTTTCATGAGATCTTGATTCAAAATTATTTTTTCTAGACAAAGTATCTAACAGCGGGGCTTCATTCTGGTCAGTTTTGTTTTAGATAATTGGTTCGTTCCAACAAGCTGTTCATGGATCAGTTCATGTACGGTTCCTGTACCATCTTATGCGCATGCGCTAGTTGAGCATCTGCTATGCGATTGAAACTGGACTGGGCGCTGTTGGAACGCTTTCGCGGATCGTTATGTACTAAATCCAGAGATGCTATAACTGTGATCATCTTTGCTAAGAACGGGATGCTTAATTATTATCGTTTCGCAGCTAATTCTAATTGCAGAAAATAGAATTTCGATCATTTTCTATAAAAAAAGATGACAAAAAATATGGAAGGCAAGAATTCCGCTAATTCAATGTCGTGTACTGGGGGACTCTCATCTAAAAATAGCTCTTTTTTAATTATTAATATATGTACGTTATTTAATATACTTTTAATCAAAGCTGCATGTTGAAATTGTAATTAACTTTTCAATACCCAAATAATTTCCATTCCCTTTCTTTTTGGCGATAATTTAAATTAAATCTATAGTTTTATTATTCGTCTGTACTGTCACTTTTCATCTTTAACCCAATGATGTGAACAGTCGATCATGTCTTTCTTCAGTATCCAGGAGACGTTGGTGAGCTTATGCGCATGCGCGTCTCGCGTACTCTTCCGTACATGCCTCAATCCGCTGACTACTTCTGACTGATCCGAACCCGTGTCAAAAGCTTGTTGGAACGCCCGACTGCAGTACATGTTTCCGGTTCAGGACTGGTTCGGATTGTTGGAACGCTTTTTCTGTACTGCGCATGCTCACGATGGTTACGGACGGTTCCTGACTTTTGTTGGAACGAACCTAATATATACAGTAGTGGAAAAAAAAACCGGACCGACCCTTGTAGCTGATTTCAGAGCCTTGTTCAATCCAGAGCACGACAGACTGGTAACTAAGACTTTCGTGGTTCGCATCCTGCCTGGGAAGGAAACTTTTTTTTTGCTCCTTATTCAAATTTATTCCCAATACTTTTCGATTGCAGCGATATTTTACTACTTAATTAACTTATTATTCCCAGGACATGAATTTTACCAGCAATCGAAAAGTATTGGGAATAAATTTGAATAAGGAACAAACAAAAGTTTCCTTCCCAGGCAGGATTCGAACCACGAAAGTCTTCGCTTCACAGGAGCGGAATGTCTGCGGAACGGCAGCCTAGCGGCGGCCGCACCATTTTCTATGGCGCACTAATTTAAATGTAGCAGTTCACACAGGACGGACAGTCTGCGGCAGCGCAACGTCTCCGCATGCCAACCGCATCGCCCATAGCGGAACGGAGGCCGCACGGTGGCCGCAAGTTCGCTATGGGCTATTGAATTATATTGTATCAATCACACGAGCGGACGCGGCAGTTTGGCGGCGAGTGTCCAGACGACATATCTTGGCTTTCACGAGAGCAGGACTCGGTGCCTTAGGCATGCTTTGGCCCTTTGTGTGTCTATAGACCTATATGCGACAATTGTCCAAATCTGGCAGGTGACCTGAGTGACATTCGTGAATCTGATGCTGAGAGGTGGGCCATCCTGCATCAGTCACTAATAGAGCTAGGTCCCATTTCACGGCCTGATAAGTCTCAGGAGCCGGAGTCCCAAGCCCTTGCTGTCATCGTCGGCTGACAGGCATCCTATCTGAGTCCCAAACCCTTCCTATATCAGCATCGGAAATCCGTAAGCCCTTTTACTATTGCAGATTATAGATGAGGGGAAAGTGGAGAGTGTTGGTGGAATGATAGAGGGAAACGGGAGTACCTCGAAAAAAACCCTCTGTATCGTCTGCTTGAGTCACAGTCGACATATCACACTGTATTGTAGTACTGGCTGTTGCAATTTTTTTTAACTTGTAGTGGTGCATTGCACATTGTGATTGTATTCGATGAGTGATATACAGGGACATCATTTTATTTTTACTTCAATTTTTATTGTACCTGAGTTTTTGAATGTACTTCACTCCCACCCCTTCTACTAAGGAAGTTCCAACTCCACACAGAACCAAGACCGCAGATAGTAAGCAGTACTGACAGAAATATGTTCGCGTTTTCCAGTGACGAAAGAGCTTTCAATATTGAATCATATTTTCGCACAGGTACTGTCCGTTTGCCTACGTCGCATCCCGATTTCCCCCACCTGCTTCTGCTCGCCCCTCTGTAAAAGCTGGGCTGTCTTAGCTCTTTTCTGAAAACATTAATTTCTCTTAGGAATTGGACGTTTACGTAATATTATACAGCTGTTTAATTTAACTTAAATAAAAGAGCCTCGTTAAGTAATTAACTGTCACGTGATTTCCTCCCTTTCTACAATTCTGCGGCATAACCACTTGGACGGACAGTAGATAGCATGTCTGAGTAATTTTATATTTTCGGGTCGGGCAGAAGTGAAGATTGAATTCACAGTACGTAGAGTAGGTATTTCAACATGAGTTACTAGTACGAAGGACGAAACTGGCAATTGGAATTAGATGCAATAGTCTATAGTGCGATAATATGCACAAAAGAACTGAAGCATGTATCGAAATGAACGGCCACCATTTTCAAAATTGTGTTTAAATATTCATATTATGATTATTTTTCAATTTAACTTCTTTCTCTATATTGTACGCTAATGTGCTGTAGACAGTATAATATATACTGCATAATGAATACTTCGCATGGATAACTCACTTCGTGAGTAAAAACACTTATTCTTAATACAGTACTGTACTTTGATTAAAGAAAAACCTAATGGAAATTATCAAACTCAAAATCGCGATATTTCCTAGTTTACGTTAATGAATGAACTACTTTTCTTCCATCCTATACCTAGTAGAGTGATTTGTGTTTTACGCCAGTATCATCGAACTCCAGTCTTGGAGGGGGGAGCAAGCGGTGTTTCCGGTTCTCTAAAGGTATAGACAGGTTAATATTAAAAATGTTAGTAAAAATAAAATGATGTCCCTGTAGATGTAGAGAAAGTTGACGTTGAGGCGATCGAGAATGAGAAAAGGCTATATATTTAGGACATTCAAAATGAAAAGTACAAGGACAGAAACAAAAAATGTTCAGCAGGGTATGAAATTTTTTGTGTACCGTTTCTCACTTTCATGGAACATTCTGACGCTGAAAGGAAACTTGTTAATAAATAGTCCTTGTCAAATATTTCTCGCATAAGCCTATACAATAATACATAAATTATTTTAATTATTTTACTTCATTAATTTCTCTATGTACTTATTTAATAAAAAGTAATAACACTGATAACATTTCAATTTCTGAAAATAAAACAAACGGTAATCTTAACATATTTCATTCCAGTGAACTCTATTTATTATTGATAATTCCTTCCAATCCCTTTCTACTAAAGTACCGGTAATATACGTACAGCAATATATTTTCTCCAAAGTGAATACGAAATTAATTACACTTATTACTTATTCATTTCAACAATTAAATGCATACAATTATTGGTATTAATTTGCAATAAATGTTATAGAAAACATTCTATTGGAGGTATAGCCAGTGTCACGTTAATATTTTCTTTCTGAAGGCATTTTTCAGAGTATGATAGGCCTACAATAAAATCCATCAAAACTGGGAAATGTCATTTTGAAGTTAATTAAAATAAATTGATTCCTCCTTGCGCAACTAGTTCAACAACACATGAAAAGTTCCTTGTAATAAAGGACTGTTGACTATTGGATGTACTCAATGTCTTCATCTTTACTTTTCTTATCAATAATTGCATTTCAAAGTACACTAGGACTGCACGGTGATTAGAATCTATGACGACTGTCCACCTCAAATCCTTCCGTCCGTCTTTTATCAGCCCGTGTGGCCTCAGAATGGTGCGGCCGCCGCGCGACTGCCGTTCCGCAGACATTCCGCTCGTGTGAACCGGGCCTAGTTACCAGTCTATCGTGCTCTGGAGTGAACAAGGCTCTGAAATCAGCTACAAGGGTCGGTCCGGTTATTTTTTTGCCACTACTGTATATAAACATGCACAAGAGTCATAAAATTCTGTTCAGTAATTTTAGAATTATCGTGTAAATTTATTTCCAAAATGTAGTTAGCGGGTAAAGAGCGTTAAAGATATAATAATATGTTATGTAATGCTATGTGCAGTGTCTTGCATTAAAATTCATAATTTCAAAAGTAGGTAATACAGGTATTGAAATAATTGCTTTACCAAATAGATTTGAAATATATATTATATATACAGTATATATATATATATATATATATATATATATAATATTCTTATTGAGGACCTCGCCGTCCTCTATTGAATATTGTGTAGGCTATTAATGACTTATGTACTCATCGCGCAGATACTTATTAATGGAGAAAAATTAATTCCGGCACCTGGAATCGGATCCCGGCATAGCTCAGATGGTAAGAGCACTCAGCACAGCTGAAGGTTCTGGGTTCGATTCCCGGTGTCGGAACGAACTTTTCTCCGTTAATAAGTAAACTTGAATAGTTGGTGCATATTTTTTAAATTATTTGAGAAAACGATTTTTTGAAAGTGTTAAACTGTATCTTTCCCCTTAATTTTCTCGAAAAATACAAAATTCCTAACAGATTATTTATTGGTCGTGTGAAAATATTTGTCGACAAAGATTGCTAGTAATGATCTCTTGAACAAGTAGGCCTAGTATGAATTAATATAATACTTCCTTTTCAGTTGTACATCATTTTTGTAAAAGTCTTGCGATGCGCGCCAAACACAAGAAATCATGTGAAATTTTCATATTTTTATTTATGATGGCATAATACAAATGAAACGAATTGTTTACACTGACAACATAGCTATATATGTATGTACTGTAATTCTACTACGACATGGTCCAATATTCACGCTATCTGCAGTATATCGCCCTAAGATAAACAATACCATAAAATACGGAGTGCAGCAACTCATCAAAGGTCAGATATTGATTGGCTTTTCTATCTCTGTCGTTTGTTATTCCCACATCAGTTGATCTTGGACGTTCTCTATAAAAAGAAAAAAAAGCTCTCTAAAATAAATAGGATGAGCGATCACAAGGGAAAATTTATTTATTTATTTTTTGTTGCGTAGCCTCCATTAGTCGTTATTGAAAATATTCCAATTATTGCGATCAAAATTCTACCTCATAAAAATCTCGTCATTGCCGGATCAACGAATAATATTTTCTACACTATAATACGAAAACATATGAAAGTAAGGCAAAATTACAATGAAAACTGAATGAGGAGATTTTGGACAAAAAGCTCAGACATATGAAACCCCCTATTTAGAAAGGAATATTTTTATGGAAACAAAATATTTTTGTGCCTCTTATTGTGCGAGTTAAAAATCGGAAACATTTTTAAATGACATCCTATAGACTTTTAATACCATCTGAAAGGAGCATAATTTTAATGTAATATTCTATTTGTTTTTGTACAGAAACACTTTGTTTAAGGTCACTATGATAACCAGTAGTGTCATTCTAATTTGATAACAACCGGTTCTCTCCGCTAATAACTGAAAATTTAATAATTTTAATATAAAAATATCAAAGAAAGTAATAAACGAATACAAATAAAGGAAAAATTCTTAATATTCAGGTGTCATTAATGAAATTAACTTTACACTTCTCTACAGCTTATTATAATCAGATCTCATGCTTAACTGGGGGAGGTGTGACTACATGAATTCTTGTAACAAAGACAGTAGAGCAGGTTTAGCGTGGCTAAGATTGGGGGCATGGAAGGGTAATAAAATTATCACAGCGCCTCTGTCCTTTGTGTGGGGAAAAGGACTCCTGGAGACACATTTTATCCCAGTTTGACGAAACGGAATATATCTGGAGAAAATATCTACCACCCTCGATGCTAAGTCAGAATAGGGGTTCGCTTGCATATCTTGACCTCATGGGGAATAGAGAATGCGAACAAAAGACTGGATTGTTCCTCTTGAAGGCGAGACAGATTAGAACTTCAGCTGTTGAAGTTTGTGATACGAACTGACGAAGGGATAATGCATGTTTTTATGTTAGGTTAGAATATATTATATAATGTGTTTTGTTTGTGTCATTTTCATATCAATCTGTGTTCTTTTGGAGAGTGATTGTATCTAATCATAGGTGAGGTGGGTGAAACCTACAAGTAGGACTTGTTTTTATGCAGCACGTACGGACAAAAGATCAGTGCATTGTATTTAAGAAAAAAATATTATAGAGTAGTGCATCTGTATATATAATAATTCTGAATAAATCCATCCATCCACCCACGGATGACTAAGTGGCCGGGATCCGACAGAATGGTCCACACCTGTGGAGTAACGGTCAGCGCGCCTGGCTGTGAAACCAGGTGGCCCGGGTTCGAATCCCGGTCGGGGAAAGTTACCTGGTTGAGGTTTTTCCGGGGGTTTTCAACTCAACTCAATACGAGCAAATGCTGGGTAACTTTCGGTGCTGGACCCCGGACTCATTTCACCGGCATTATCACCTTCATATCATTCAGACGCTAAATAATCTAGATGTTGATACAGCGTCGTAAAATAACAAAATAAAATAAATCCGACAGAATGAGCGCCGTCTTAAATCACTAAGTGATTACGCATTTCATATTATTGTAATGTACCGAAGTACATATAATATTTTCGTGCAGAAATTCTGCATTACCATATGATGAAGGACTCATAATGAGTGCACCTCTGCACACAGTGTGTTGGACATTGTGCCACTGTCATACATGTGACACAGTGCATGAGGGTAGACCACTAAAGGGAAACTAAGAGGTGGAAATTAAACTGAGAGGATTCATTCCGGCATCGGAACTGGAATCCGGTGTGGCTTAGTGGATAAAGCGTTAGCACGTAGAGCTGAAAACCCGGTTTTCTTTTATTTTTTTTTATTTTAGTAGGTTATCTTACGACGCTTTATCAACAGCTTAGGTTATCTAGCATCTGAATGAGATGACGGTGATAATGCCGGTGAAATGTGTCAAACACCGAAAGTTACTCGGCGTTTGCTCATACTGGGTTGAGGGAAAACCCCGGAAAACCTCAACCAGGTAACTTGTCCCGACCGGGAATCGAACCCTGGCCACCTGGTTTCTTGGAACCTAGAATTAAATTCATTTTGAATTTCAATTAATATTCGCAAATAATCGTTTAACATGGCTTCATCATGAGCAATTTCTATCGTTCGAAAGTAAGCCATATTACCTTCCCGAAACTGACTTACGAAAAGTGTAAGTTTACGACTGATATCCCGTAATTTATTCAACATATCAACACTGAGCTGGCCTTTTCCCTGAAGAGATATTCAAATTGTTGAAGATTAATATCTTTAGTATCTTTATGTCTGGACTCATAATGACGCATTGTGTTACGTTTCTTTCTACCTTTCAAAATGTTGTGGCAGATAAAGCACTGAGTATTTACTCCAGGAGCTATGAAAAAATAAGCATTTTCCCATGCAACATTGAAAGAATTTGCCTGATCACTACTTTCCCGTCTTTTAGATTCCTCCATACTGTACTGTAGCAGTAGGTAAGCAACGTGAAACAGTTACTGAGAATACGCACTGCACTCCACTAGATAGCTGAGTGGTCGTTTCCCTCTCCTCTACCCATAGCAAGTCTATGTCATTCTGACGTATCTTCCTCTCCGATTCGGCGAGCGGTAAACACAGCTCTCCCGCTCCGAAGGAGCGCGCGCGCTCATTGAGCGCTGTTCGTGCAGGTATGATCTAGATTGAGATTCTGGCCAGTGAGCTCTATACTAAATAGAGCTCACTGATTCTGGCCCACTTTGCAGTCTTCCCAGAATCACTTTTAAATAACCTGGTTGACAGCGAATACACTGTTTTGTGCTGTTACGAAGTACAGGGACATCATTTTATTTTTACTAACATTTTTAATATTAACTTGCCTATACCTCTGGATCAACGCCGTTTGCTAGCCCCTTCCACGACTGGAGTTCGATGATACTGGCGTAATATACAAACAAATCACTTTACTAGGTATAGTTGGGAAGAAAAGTAGTTCATCCATTTACGTAAACTAGGAAATATTGCGCTTTTGAGTTTGATAATTTTCATTAGGTTTTTGTTTAATCAAAATACAGTAGCCCACAGTATTAACAATGAGTGTTTTTACTCACGAACTGAGCTGTCCATGTGGACATATTCATTATGCAGTGTATATTATACTGTCTACAGCACATTAGCGTACAATATAGAGAATGAAGTTAAATTGAAAAATAATCATAATATGGATATGTAAACACATTTAAAATGGTGACCGTTCATTTCGATACAGGCTTCAGATCTAATGTGCATATTATCGCACTATAGACTATTGTATCTAATCCAAATTATCAGTTTCGTTCTTCGTACTAGTAACTCATGTTGAAATAATTCTGTATCTACTCTATAAAAGAGTACCTTACCTACTGTAAATTCAATTTTCACTTCTGTCCGATCCGAAAAGATAAAATTACTCAGACATACTATCTACTGTCCGTCCAAGTGGTTATGTCGTAGGGTCGTAGAAAAGGAGGAAATCACGTGACAGTTAATTACTTAACGAGGCCTTTTTATTTATGTTATTTTAAACAGTTGTATAATACTACGTAGACGTCCAATTCCTAACAGAAATTAATGTTCTCAGAAAAGAGCTAAGACAGCCCAGCCACTAGCTGGCGAATAAAAGCTGGTGGGGGAAACCGGGATACGACGTAGGCAAATGGACGACAGTACCTGTGCGAAAATGATGCAATATTGAAAGCTCTTTCGTCAGTGAAAAACGCGAACATATTTTTGGAACATACTGTTTACTATAACCGTATGGGTACTATGACTGTATATGCGGTCTTGGATCTGTGTGGAGTACGGTTGAATTTCATTAGTAGAAGGGGTGGGAGTGAAGTACATTCAAAAACTCAGGTACAATAAAAATTGAAGTAAAAATAAAATAATGTCCCTGTATATTAGTAGTTACAACTGAAAACAGAAAAATCGTCACACATGCTTGCAATACATACCCGTACATCATGCAGGCAACGGTCTGGAACCCGTTTAAGAACAGAGGGACGACGCCGTCGTTACGCCCGCGGGCTGTACGGACTCCGGCATAACGAGGGGCAGGTAGTGATGCAGCAAATTGCCGCGCGTCGAGCTGGAGGGACGGCGCGGCGCGGCGGGAGGAACCGGTAGTAATTCCGAATTCAGCTTCAGCAAATAAAACCAGATTACACGTCCTACATACGCCGTGTTATTACATTACGCGACAATTTTAAACTTGCTTAATTAAACCTGTCCACACGCCGTCTCGAAGCTCCCAAACATAATTTATTTTGATACGGGCTGTCCGCGTTTTGCCATGTTTTTTATTTTCTGGAATGAACTCTGCAAACACAACGAACTATAGCTGGGATTAGGCGGATCTTGAAGTCCATCGGAAGTAGGACAAAAACATTGCGATGTCAGAGGAGGAGACATCTCTACTTCAACTGGCTGCAATGAAACATCATTCTGCTTCTTTTAAGGGGAGTTGGTAGTGATGCCTGTGCGATTAAAAAATTTCAGTACAAAAGTTTAGTTCAATGGTTCTAGGCTTTTAGTGCTCAGAGTGGAATAAAAATTTCCAGGCTTATACAATCAATCATTCTGAATTCAGTGGTATAAAAGATAACTAATTAGTAGGGAACGGAACCTGGAGTAGTAAAAGCTAGTATTGGCATCTACATAGCCATTTGTTTACAACCCTTTACACCAAGTCCTCCTCTCCATGACATACTCGCAGATCTCTGCACGTCAACAACAGGTGAACGGGACAGTTGTCGCATAAGAACTCTAACATAGGTTTGCAGTTCAGAGTAGTGAAGTGCAGGTACAATGCCGAAAGTGAAACCAACTAACAATACAAAATTGAAAGACTAGCCTATATTTGTAAAAGCTTCAGATCGAGTATCAAAATTCAGGAAACAATTCCCGATGACGCGGCTGCGATTCAAATGCGCCAGGAACTGCTACATGATACAACAATCTAAAAAGAAGTCATGGATATTAAGTCAATTTTTTATATTTACCGGATGCCATTATTTGGTTAGAAAAGTCAGGAGTAGAACTAGTTGAGCAAATAAATATTACGAGGACTATTGTAAATAAACTGAGTACAGTAGAAGGTGAAGTAGGAAAACGTGTTAGTGAAAAAATTAACATAGTTTGATTAAAAATGATAGGTATAGTATTCTTAATCGGATTTCAGATGTACTAACAAAGACGTGTCCAATGACGCCATTCAACATGTGAATTTAATTTACGTATCTTGTTTCAAGTACTCTCCAATTGTCTCTGCAGATGTAGAGCGGAGTTTTTCCATGTTAAAAAATTTCCTTCCTTGCAACAGAGCAAAGTTGTATTTTGAAAATTTGGAAATGATATTTACAATTTACAAGGCACAGCAGGAATAATTGTTTTATCAACAAAACATAGCATTAATTGAAAATGCCATTTCGTTTGGTTCTACATGTTACTGTATTAGGCTATGTTGTAAATATTGTAGTATATTGTATATATTGTAAATACTGTAGTATACGTTGTATACATATCATCATATTTCATAATATTGTAAATAAAGGTTTTAATTTAACACGCTCCTGACAGAAAAACATATATATTCAGAGGCGAGTTCCATAGAGAAGACAACTGTCTATCAGCCATCAATGTTTCCACTGACACGCGAGGACGCAGAGATTGATATTTAATTATGTACATTTGTAATGTTGTTTATTGGTGTCTTGTGCGTTGCCAAGAAAAACACATGTAGTTCAAAATGAAATGCAAATTATGTACACTATGTAGGCCACTATATATTATTAAACTATAACATTTGTTTATTCTGCAATACGTTTACAGCACGTTGCGTGTAAGTTTGTATGAAGTGGACTGTACTCGTCCATGCAGCTCGCTCGACAGTCACTGAGCTACGAATATCTATACTACGTTTCACCATTCGTTATAATACTCCAAATCCCTTTCCCTGCTAATTAGTTTCAAATCCAAGTATAAAAGAAAGGCCCTAACTGATACCTTGTTTCCCACTTTGCTAAGTGTACCTCATATTGAGGTGCACATTACTTGCAACAATCTTCACTCATATGCTTTGCATTTTTTTAAGTTATCAAGTAATGTATATTGTAAATTCTAAAGCAAAATTTAGTTAAATATTTCACTTCTAGTGAAGCAGAAAAAATATTGAAATTTTTTAAACATTTGTTGCTATTTTTAGTGTATATATATTTTTTCGTGTTATGTGTGTGATATTCTTAAACCCATAGGTCTACTATGTATAACATAGGCTGCAGAAAACACTACAAAAATTTCATATAAATTGATTCAGTAGTTTCAGAGAAAAATGCACTTAAGTTTGAAAAATGTCAAATTATGGAAAACTGCATTTAAAAAAAGAAAGATGTATGAATTACATACACCGCCAAATTTAAGGAGGCCATTTAAATGGCTTATCTGCAGAAATACCTCCCACAATATTTATATTGTATGAAAGAGTAAGTTTTTTTACCTTTCTTTAAAATCGGATTTTTGACCCCCAATTACTACCTGGTTCCCTTAACTTTATCTTCTTCGTTTTCTTCATGTTTTCTTATTAACGAATTAAAAAAAATGAATTACATTTTAATGTTAAAAATGTTATTTTTATACGAATTATACAGAATTTATCTAGTCCACTGCTGTGGAGTGATGGTTAGCCTTCTTAGCCGTGAAACGAGAGGACCAAGTTCAAATCCTCGTTGGGACAAGTTACCTGGTAGGATTTTTTCTGAGGTTTTTCCTCAACTCAACCACTCGAAGCTGAATTTCTGGGTAACATTCGACGTTGAACTTCGGACTCATTTCGCCTTCATTAGTATCATGCCATTAATCATCTTGAGGGGAGAGCATGGTATTTTTTGGTGAAAAATGAGTAAACGAAAAAAAAATTCTTTACAATACTCTGTGATATGTGTGGAATGCATAGCATAATATTTTGTGGGTATTTGTGCCCTTATCAGATGTTGAGACGCCATTTTTAAACTTCCTGCGTTGTGGAGTTTTAAACCACTCGCCCACTTTTATTATTGTTTCCGGTAAATTGAATTAAAAAAAATTCTTTAAAATACTATTTGATATGTGTGGAATGCACTGCATAACATTTCGTGTGCATTTATGCCCTTATTGGATGATGAGACGCCATTTTTAAACTTCCTGCGCTATGGATTTTTAACTTAATTTTTTTGCTACATTGCCAGACAAAAATGGATATAACTTCTGAACTATTAAAGATACATACATGAAACTTAGAACGCACATTATTTAGACTATTAGGAAACGTTTCTCTGTAACAGAATTTTGTTAATTGATTTCATTTTAAAACTACGTCCGTTTGTTTGCAAGAAAGGAAATCAGAACAGTGTTATTAAATTTGAATTGTTTATTTCACAAACGTAGGGACAAATATCAAAATTCTGTTACAGACAGTTTGTAGAACATGCTTTTGCAAGTACATTGCAAAAATCTGGACGAATCTACCTTTAAAAACGGGTTAGATATATTGGTTTTAGTAAAATCCTGCATTGGGTATATATTTTTTCAAATCTGGGCCCCTAAATAATTTGTTTTCTAAAATATTTATTTTTGGTTGAGTTGCTACAGCTATGAGCTCCCTACATACAAAAAATTAACATTTTACACCAAATAGGAAAAAGTTAAAAAAAAAAATACCATCCTCTCCCCTTAATAGTTACAGGTTGACATGGCGGACATGGTTCCAGGATCTGCCTACAGGCGGCATCTGTCTGCGGGAGCTGCACATATCCAACGAAGCCGCAGGGCCTTTTAAGCGGACTTTTGGTGACCAGGGTAGTGTAGCTCCTTGGGACAGATGGCACCTTGGTGAGAACTGCGACATGTTCTTCTGGTTAAGGATACAGCAGATTTAAGCACATGATTTGCGAACAGATGCCATCGATCTGAGGAGGCTGCAGAACAACATCACAGGAAGGCGGAGGATCTGATCTCCAGTCAGGATTGGATGCTGTGGCTGAATCGATACAATGGCACCATGCAGTGAATCATGCGCTTGAACAGCGATCCTAAATGGACTTCAACAATCATTCCAAGCTTGCTTGCGGGCTCTGCTCCGAATAAAAAAAAAAGAGTTTATCTAAGAGCTAATGACGAACCATTACAACGAATTGCACGGAGTACTTCCATCTAGCGGTCTATTCCAAAAAATTCATTTCCGACAGTGGATATCCTGGTGGTGCTTCTCTTTTATACAGGGTGTTTAAAAAGTGTATAATATTTTAGGAGGAACTAGTATGCATAAAAACAAGAAAATATCTAATAAACATGGGTCCTATAACACATACTCTCTCAGGTCTGAACACTTGTTCATAGGAGGTGCTCAATGTGACGTCCATTCATGGCAATGCATTCCTCTGCCCCTCGGCGTAAGGAATCACGCACTCTTTGAAGTTTGTTTTAATATGTTAATAAGACAGTCCTGATAACGATCCCCAGTTAATGTCTGTGATAGCATGTATGATCATATTAATCTATCACCAAGAACGCATGCCCATAAGTTGATTGAGAATCGGTGCTGATGCCTTGTTTCTTCAGCCGCATGGGGATTTTAATCAGCCTACACATGATGATTACGAAAATTTACAACACCATGTCTGCTGAGCCCCGCTCATATCTGCAACCAGATTTTTGTTTTCAGTATTCCTTGCGACGTAGGCCTATCATTATTTCATGCCAGGGGTGTCAACTACGGTATGATTATCTGGTAGTCTGCTGTATTGTAGGGCAGAGAAATGCATTGCCATGAATGGACTCACATTGGTCACTTCATATCAGCAAGTGTTCAAATCTCAGAAAATATGTGTTGTAAGACCCATGTTCATTAGACATTATTTCCTTGTTTTGATGCATACTATCACCTCCTAAAATATTGGATACTTTTTTAACACCCTGTATATTGCGATTTCATAACATGGGAATGGCCAATCTGTTATATCGAAGGGTCAGTTCAAGAGGGAGCCAACTCAAAATTTAAAGTCCTGAGAAACCTGAATTTTAGAGTCTCGTGTTTCTTTGAAAAATCCAAGGATCATTGAAATTACTCCACATTCTGTTAATTATGTTTTATATAATAATAATAATAATAATAATAATAATAATAATAATAATAGTAATAATAATAATAATAGTGGCTTTATTTAATCTGGCAGAGTTAAGGCCGTAAGGCCTTCTCTTACACTCAACCAGAATTAAAACTTGCTTAAATAGTTGAGCATACAACTGGATCGGAATTAAGTAATTACAATAACTAGGTGCATAATGAGATCAAAAGAGGTAGTTACATAAAAATTTACCTCATAAAATAAAAATAAACATATGGAATACATATTAATGTTGTTAGAATCAAATACGAATCACATAAAAACAGAAGCCGATAATTCAATAAAAAATGTACACAGTAAAAATAAAAATAAACACTTTAGTATACATATTAGTATTAGATTACAATTAAGTAGCATTCACATAATTAAGCCAGAAACCGACAATTGAATAAAATGTACACAAAAAATAGATTAAAAACACACACATTGGGATCCATATTGGCGTTAAGTGATAAATAAATACGATTTACATGATTACACAATAAAAATAAGAAACAAAAAAAAAATAAATAAATACAGTGGAACACATTCCATTAAATATTTGCAAAGCGTTAGGTCTGGCAAACTCATCATAAGATATTTTTCTAATTTACATTTAAAGGAAATTAAAGTTCGGCAGCCCTTAACTTCAGGCGGCAGAGAATTCCAGTGACGAGAAGTAGAAACAGTGAAAGATGAAGAATAAAGGGATGATGTGTGGAGTGGTATTTCTAGCGTGTTATTGTGACCGAGTATTTAAGTTATGATACCGAGAAAGACTGTGGAATAGGACAGATAAGTAAGAGGGAGTAGAGGTGTGCAAAATATACTGTATGTTTCAAATTAGAGTGTGTTAATTTAATTTTTCACAGCAGTATGAAGCTTTAAAATGCGGTTTTCTCAAAACTTTAAATTTTGAACTGGCCCTTTAATATAATGTGATCAGGGGTGTGACGTAATTCATTTGCGTTGCAAAGCAAGTGACGTCAGGCGTTGAAACTTCCGTAACACATTCATTTGAACTTCGAATATAAACGTTACATCTTACAAAATTGTCTTCTTCTCTGTTGTAAATCGAACCAAATACATATGCCTCGATACACTGCTACTCGAGATAATGTAGACGACAAATAAAATACCAAAACGCTTAAAGCAAAATTGTGAGACGTACAACAGCGAAAGAGACTTATAATTATATGTAGGCAACAAATCTATAACGGGTATTTTCCTGACAGGCCATCGTCTTCTTTGTACGCCCTTCTTTCAATAGGACAAAGATGATTCAATTCATGCCTTGACACAAATTGTGACATATGGATTACAGACGAACGTAGATTCAATATGGTGTAGAGCTAGCAATCGATATTTGGAGATAACGACAATATGTTTTACTACGAACGAGAAGCCAGCAGAATTATTGACAGGGATAATGAAAACTTAGGTCGGAACGCGACATATAGTAACACAGATACCTCACAAAGTTACTCCAGATTTTAGAACAACTACTAATACAACGGTACCAATTATATCAGAAACAAAAATATATGATGCCCTTTATCATCTGCCCTGTTCAACAACTACTTGGAGAATTTAGTGATAAACTGTTTTCAGAACATGGAAGGGGTGATAGTAGAAGGAAGAAGAATAAAATGCATGAGATTTGCTGATGATATGAAGTTGTTAGCAGAAGAGAAAATGATTATTTCAGAAAAAAAAATATAGATGCCCTTTATCATCTGCCCTGTTCAACAACTACTTGGAGAATTTAGTGATAAACTGTTTTCAGAACATGGAAGGGGTGATAGTAGAAGGAAGGAGAATAAAATGCATAAGATTTGCTGATGATATGAAGTTGTTAGCAGAAGAAGAAATGATACTAAAGGATATGCTACTGGATCTAAATAACAGCTGTGAGCAGTGCGGGAATAACATAAATACAAATAAGACGAAGAACATGGTTATCGGAAGAAAAGTAAAGAAGGTAAACTTGCGAATTCTAAATGAGGCAGTACAGCAAGTGGACAGCTTCAAACACTTGGGTGTACTATAAACAGTAACATGAGCTGCTGCCAGGAAGTCAAAAGAAGAATAGCAATAGTAAAAGAAGCTTTTAATACAAGGACTTCTTATGCGGACCTCTGAAAAAATAACTAAGAAAGAGACTAGTGAAGTGCTTTGTGTGGAGTGTGGCATTGTATGGTTGGGACAAGTTACTTAGTTGGGAGTTTACCGGGGTTTTCCCTCAACCAATTGAAGCAGAACTGCTGGGTAACTATCAGCGTTAGATCTCGGATTGATTTCGTCATCATTAATTCACATATAATCATCGTCATCGTGGTCGTCGTCGTCGTCGTCGTCGTCGTCGTCGTCGTCATCATCATCATCATCATCATCATCATCATCATCATCATCATCATCATCATCATCATCATCATCCATACCATAGCCCGGGTTAAGTTCACGGTGCGGCGTGCTCTACTTGTACAGAAGTGCGGCCGTTCGGCTATCCAGTCATTCACAGAATAGAAGTGGTAAGCACAATAAGCCTCAGACTTGAGTGTAAGCCCTCGAGCCCCCTCATCCGTATAACAGAGAGACAAAAAAAGGGGAGTAGATGAAAACATATTTATACCTTTATTTACTGAGGTGCATAAAAACTATTATAGATATACAAAGGTCAATATTTAGAGAGTACATGAATACCTACATACTCTTAGTTTGGCATATTTGTTGAGAATACAATTTGTGAAGATACATAAGTCATTGAGGTTGATGATGATGGGGACAGTAAATATAATTGTCCATGAAGACTGTTTTTGTACACGATCAGAATAACTCATACTTTGATGAGAATGTAATTTGTGAAGATAAATGCTCAACTGAGGTAGATAATGATGATGATAGTATTGTATTGTATTTATTTACATTCCATGGTATTCGTACATCGATTCACAGCTAGAATATGTAACATGTCAAAAAATCTTAATAGTAATAAAATGCTTTAATTATAGTCACAGTCTAGTTGAAATATATGCATAAGAGTTTTACAATATAATTTACTAGTGCAACACAAGGGTTTAGTATCTATACTTAGTTCAAGACAGAAATATTCATGCAGCGTTGTTGAATGGTGTAAATTCACCTACAGAATAGAAAGCGTGAGAAATTAACTATTAAGAGTAATTCTGTATAATTGGGAACTTGTTCTGTTAAGACAAATAAATACCGTACCTACATAAATGAATTAATGAATAAATAAATAAATAAATAAATAAATAAATAAATAAATAAATAAATAAATAAATAAATAAATAAATAAATAAATAAATAAATAAATAAATAAATAAGTATATATATAAACAACTAAATAAAAAATGTAAGACTATAGAACACATTTCACCGACACTATAAATTTTCACTGATGGAAACCACTGGGTGTTCATTTCAAAGTGTGTCATGACGTCACTGTTGTGAGTCAGCGATTTGAAGAGAGTTTCAGCTTTTATGTCAGAGAAGTTGCTTATTAATCAAGGTGTTCAATCTGAACTTGAGAACGTGTACGGTATAAGGGCTGGTTCACAATAAACCGAGAATGAAAACGACAACGAGAACGGGAACGGAAATATTGTTAAAATAAATGTAGTTAAATGTGAGCATTCACAATTAACTATTGTGAACGCTCACATTTAAGTACACTTATTTTAACATTATTTCCGTTCTCGTTCTCGTTGTCGTTTTCATTCCCGGTTTATTGTGAACCAGCCTTAACTTGAACGTCGTAGCAACAGATGGCGTTTTGTACTGTCTGTGTGCTACCATAACCTCTTTCGAACTGTGTTTTGCGCGGCCAAGTCGTACGCACGATATTTGTTATCATCGGTTGCGTACGGCAACATTCCACAATACAAATCAAATGCTCCGTGTCCATGTCGTCCGTCCAGGTTAATGTCAACAAATACGTAAGTAATCGTCTTAACCCTCTCCCCATATCCCGACAGTAAGAAAAAAAACCCACCTCAGTACTTACATGTTTCCAAACAGTTCACATTCCTGCCACTACCGGCGTTACTGTACATATCGATAAGTACTCTTCAGAATGAACGCCGTACTTGCTAGACAACTTCTCTGACACATAGGTTATACACCTCTGGGGAAGTGTAGGAAGATTGAATTCTCTAGGCTCATCGATTAGCCATATGACGGCATACAGCGAGCCATTACACACTTTGAACTGAACACCCATTATTCACTGCCACTGTACACCATAACTGCATTGATACAACATGCTTCACTGAAACAACACTTCAAATAAAACAAATAATTACAGCCTTATTGTTCCATATAATCATACTTATAAACTATATTAACCTAAAATTTCTAGTTTAATATCCTCTTACACGTTATTTTAATAATTTACAATTTAAACCAAAGGAATAACTCGTCAGGCTAAGACAGGGATGCAAAACTGTGCTTCAATTGAGGCGAACGTCACAAGCCGGAACACGTAACTTATCCCTTCCCTTCAAACCTTGTGTCATTGTAGGCTAAAAGGAGAAGATATATATATTCAGTGGGCTCGCCAAACGTCACAGAAACGTCATTGAAGATACGGGCCTTGTGGACGGAGGAACGAACTTTTCCCCATGCTTCCACCCCTCTCTTCCCCAGTTCTGCAACCCTGGGCTAAGTAAATACAAATGTCATCTTAAGTAATGTAAAGTACGGTATCTTTTGTAATATTTACACTTTACAATGAGCGTATTCCGAATCTCAGCGCGCTGAGCAATCTGATGATCACGGTGTTCCGAATTTCAATGATGACGTCACTGATGCTCCACCGCTGTCGCACCGATTCCATCAACTTGCAGAGGTGGTGGCAGTCTCCATCAGCCGCCATCAGTGAATCTGATTTCTGCTTTGGTTCTGCTGTATTATTTGTAATGAACACAACGTAAAAACAATATGTTATGGCTTATGAGCGAACATGTCAACGGACCAGTTATTACTACCGGTTCAAGAATAAATTGTTTATGCTCTCTTTTCTTTGAACGAGATGACAGTACGGAAATTTCGCAAAATCTTGCTAGCGTAGCACAGACAACACTTGTACAGTCGCCATGACAGCCATCGAACCTTCCAGCAGTTTTGTTCCTATTTCGCTGCATCGTGACGTCATTGATGTCCACCGGTCCGGTGAGATTCGGAATACGCTGAATATGACATCTTTTTTGGGAATGCAATTTGTGAAGAGATGATCAGGATTATGATTATTAGCGGCCTATTAGCATTATGATGATGATGATGATTGTGGTGATGAGAGTGATTAAAAATCCATGATAGCTAAGTTTGTATAGTTCCAGAATACTTTTAGTGAGATGTATTTTAGAGACTATAATGTGTAAGGAGACATGTGGTTACAGACCTTTCTCAATATAAACCAGAAGAGTTACGGGTGGAAGTGAAAATTGCTCCCTCTACAGAACACTTTTCTAGAATCATGCATTATACATCCACGTGGAGGAGTGTTTCCTCTCGCGAGACAGGTCTGTCACTCGGTACAGAGAGATGAACGTGCTGCAGTCTGTTTCTCCAACTGTTCCGATCTCAAAGCAGTGACAGCCAGTGGTGTGATTTCGCAGCTGTCGTTCACAGCATTGGTTTCGTGAGCAGTGTACATCAAATGACGTTCTGAAAGTGCAGTTTCTGGTTATAATAAGCAAAACCGAAGTCGTGTTATATGTTATCCATAAGTAAATTGTTGCTTTTTCTTATTTTATTACTTCAAATTTGAAGCTAAATTAAAATTATGCGTATCGTAACAATGACATATTTTTTTAATGTATGTATGTATTTATTAACACTACAATTGGGTATACACCCGGTGGCAGTGATATATAATATATAATAATTACAATTACATGAAATAAAATAAAATAAACGTAAATGAAATAAACGTAAATCTATAAATATTAGATGCAATAAACCTAGGACTATAAATAAAAACTATTCTACAATAACGCCTACGATAAGCAAAAGTAAATCTAACTTATAAGTACTTCTATTTCACCCAACTATTACCAATTTAAATAATTACATATCACCTTAATTAATTACATACCAACTTAATTATATATCATCTTAATTAATTACATATCACCCTAATTTATTTACATATCAACTAAATTACATATTTTGCAATTCATTTTTTATTGATTTTCAGAAAAGTCTGTAATATATATTAGAAATATTGCAGTAAAGTCAGTGACTGAAAAATAAATATTTCTAATATAAATTACATATCATTTTAATTAATTACACATCAACTTAATTAATTATATATCGACTCAATTAGTTACATGACACAACTTACATAATTACACTGCACCACCAATTACATTTTCAGTCTAATCTTTTCAACCTTTCCTTAAATGTATTGATTTTAAGAGGACCACCCTGAAAGATTGCCGCAGGTAAGCTGTTCCAGTCTACTATAGTGCGGTTAACAAAGGAAAATTTTGCCACGTCCGTTCTTTGTTTTCTATATTTAAATATATACAGGAGCATCAATTTATTTTTACTTCAATTTTTATTGTACCTGAGTTTTTGAATATACTTCACTCCCACCCCATTCTACTAGTAAACATCCACCCGTCTTCCACACAGAACCAAGACCGTATATGCAGTCAGAGTCGTACGGTCATAGTAAACAGTACTGAGTACAATACGTTCCAGAAATATGTTCGCGTTTTCCAGTGACGAAAGAACTTTCAATATTTTCGTACAGGTACTGTCGTCCGTTTGCCTACGTCGCATCCCGGTTTCCCTCACTCGCTTCTGCTCGCCCTTCTGTAAAGGCTAGTGGGTGGACTGTCTTAGCTCTTTTCTGAAAACATTAATTTCTGTTAGAAATTGGACGTCTACGTAATATTATACAACTGTTTAAAATAACTTAAATAAAAGGGCCTCGTTAAGTAATTAACTGTCACGTGATTTCTACCTTTTCTACGATCCTGAGAAATAACCACTTGGACGGACAGTAGATAGCATGTCTGAGTAATTTCGGATCGGGCAGAAATGAAGATTGAATTTACAGTACGTAAGGTACTCTTTTACAGAGTAGGTACAGAATTATTCCAACATGAGTTACTAGTACGAAGGACGAAACTGGTAATTGAAATTAGGTACAATAGTCTATAGTGCGATAATATGCACAAAAGAACTGAAGCCTGTATCGAAATGAACGGCCACCATTTTCAAAAATGTGTTTAAATATTTATATTATGATTATTTTTCAATTTAACTTCATTCTCTGTATTGTACGCTAAAGTGCTGTATACAGAATACTATATACTGCGTAATGAATACGTCGGCATGGATACCTCAGTTCATGAGTAAAAACACTTATTGTTAATATTGTACTGTATTTTGATTAAACAAAATACCTACTGAAAATTATCAAACTAAAAATCGCGATATTTCCTACGTTACGTAAATGGATGAACTACTTTTCTTCCCTCCTATACCTAGTAAGTGATTCGTTTATATTTTACGCCAGTATCATCGAACTCCTGTCGTGGAAGAGGGTAGCAAATGGTGTTTCCGGTTTTCAAAATTTAATCCAAAGGTATAGTCAGATTAATATTAGAAATGTTAATAAAAATAAAATGATGTCCCGGTATAAGGTCGGACTCTAAGCAAATCCACTTTGAATGACTTATACCGTTTCACCATTTGTCAATGGTATTCCAGTACGCCTGTTCTCCAATAGGCTTCCAGTCTCCTTTAAGATACTTTCGTCGCGTATTTAACGAAGAACCACTACACGAGAATAACATTCGTCATAGGCATAGACAGTAGATAAACTTTATTTTGAGTTGAAAGGAATAAATGACAAAAAAAAAAATGGAATGACATACTAAACGTAGAGAAACAACATTTTCTGCAAACATCGCGGAAACAGAAGGCTTTGCATTATACTAACATGAAGAAAATTCGAAGAATAGCAAAACCGCAAGGCTCTATTACACCTTTGACAACCCTCATCTACGTTTTCAGAAGAATGTCAAAATAACAACAGCCAATTTTCTAATTACTTTTTAAGGAAACGAGAATTTTTGCATCAAGCCTACTCAATATGATGGTTCCTCAGATCTTATACAGGGTATAAGTGCCTTTAATTTGAACTACTGCACGGGAAGGTATTTGTAACAAATGAAGACTCCACTACAAGAATGATGGATGTCATTTGGAATACATTTTGCAGGAGAAGCAATTGAAAGTTTGAAATGCTTAGCGCTCAAAGCTTAACTGTGATTTTCCGATCATTACCGGACAATGACTATCAGTGTTAATGCCGTATAACTCTGTATGTACATTCTATATGTCTTAAGCTATGCATTGACAGTCTTAGTTCATTTTCGGCAAGAAGGTGACATCCATCATTCTTGCAGTGGACTCTTCAAATACTGTTAGTGAAATTGAAGTCTACGAGTCTCGTATTTTCACATTCAATTTCTGGAAACAAAAGTTCAATGCTTTCATATTGTTTCAGATCAAGAAATTTGTTTAGAAAAAAAAATTCCATTACAGAAATTAAGTTACGTGCCGCTTCCTTGGATTGACGTGTAACGATAAAGTAAAAAGAAGAATAAAATTGATTGAAATGAAACGCTCTTTAATCTATTTGTCACTATACCGTACCTTTTATAGGGGGCGGAGTTGTGTATGGCTTATGTGTGACAGCCGCTAGATGTACGATAAGGACTAGAAGATTGCAGTTGTCATAATATACGATCATACTACCTGAAGTGAAAGTATAGGTGTCATAAAATCATTCATTATCAACTAATTCATTGCATAACAAAATACAAACATGTATAAGACATTTAGTGTCTTAAATAACATCGTCCATCATTCCTAGAGAAGGCACTGAATTATAATACAGTGTTTAAGGGCATGCAGATTTCCTTGAAGAAAAGGTTATAATATAAAAAAAGGTTTTGATCGATTAATAAAGTCATGCAAACGAAACACACTCATGGTGCTACAGCCCTTTAAGGGCCCGGACCGGCCAGTCGGCAGAGGTGGACGATCATCCAACCAGAATGTAGGTATCGTATGGTTAGCACGATGATCCCTCCAGCCGTTATAACTGGCTTTCGTAACTGGATTTCGCTACCTATCTAGTAGCTCCTCAAGTGCATCATGATGCTGGGTGGGCACCGGTCCCATACACTATGGGAAATATCATGAGAAAATTTTTTCCTCATGAGGACTCGAACCAGCGCGCATTCCGTAACGCGACTCCTAGAAAGGATGTCTTTGAACGACAAAACGAAACACATAATTATAGACCTATCATTGTAAGCAAATGCTTGCTTTCTTAAAGGAATATAACTAGGCTTGTAATGTTGGGGACCGATTACTCAAGTTGACAGCAGCATGGTACATAGGCCGAGGACGTGAGCTAGTACGAGAACATTGACTTGGTTCTGAGATCGATTATGCGAATAACAAGGCACACATAAACAAATCTGGATAGCTCGAAAAGTAAAATATACGCTACATAACATTACAAAGATATATTTTTACATACCTTTCGTTATGTGCAGAAGAATTATCATAGAATTATTCGTGGGTTTGAGTTTCCTCCTTTCTTTTCTTGAACTACAATGTCTCTGTATATAATATCGTTTGTCACCTCGTATGTTTCTATTACGTAATTCACATGTAATGTTCCCGTCATTCAGTTCAAAACACTCACCAAATTCTGCTGCAAAAATATACATCTGAAAACCTTTAACCTTCGGTAGTATTATTCAGCAGGTACACTGTTTACGCATGCTACAGTAGTGACTGGCGAACGGAGTATTCAGCAGGTACTCTGTTTATGCATGCTACAGTAGTGACTGGCGAACGGAGTATTCAACAGGTACACTGTTTACGCATGCTACAGTAGTGACTGGCGAACGGAGTATTCAGCAGGTACTCTGTTTACGCATGCTACAGTAGTGACTGGCGAACGGAGTATTCAGCAGGTACACTGTTTATGCATGCTACAGTAGTGACTGGCGAACGGAGTATTCAGCAGGTACACTGTTTAAGCATGCTATAGTAGTGACTGACGAACGAAGTATTCAACAGGTACACTGTTTACGCATGCTACAGTAGTGACTGGCCAACGGAGTATTCAGCAGGTACACTGTTTACGCATGCTACAGTAGTGACTGACGAACGGAGTATTCAGCAGGTACACTGTTTATGCATGCTACAGTAGTGACTGACGAACGGAGTATTCAGCAGGTACACTGATTATGCATGCTACAGTAGTGACTGGCGAACGGAGTATTCAGCAGGTACACCGTTTATGCATGCTACAGTAGTGACTGGTGAACGGAGTATTCAGCAGTACACTGTTTAAGCATGCTACAGTAGTGACTGGCGAACGGAGTATTCAGCAGGTACACTGTTTATGCATGCTACAGTAGTGACTGGCGAACGGAGTATTCAGCAGGTACACTGTTTACGCATGCTACAGTAGTGACTGACGAACGGAGTATTCAGCAGGTACACTGTTTATGCATGCTACAGTAGTGACTGGCGAACGGAGTATTCAGCAGGTACACCGTTTATGCATGCTACAGTAGTGACTGACGAACGGAGTATTCAGCAGGTACACTGTTTATGCATGCTACAGTAGTGACTGACGAACGGAGTATTCAGCAGGTACACTGTTTAAGCATGCTACAGTAGTGACTGGCGAACGGAGTATTCAGCAGGTACACTGTTTATGCATGCTACAGTAGTGACTGGCGAACGGAGTATTCAGCAGGTACACCGTATATGCATGCTACAGTAGTGACTGGCGAACGGAGTATTCAGCAGGTACACCGTTTATGCATGCTACAGTAGTGACTGGTGAACGGAGTATTCAGCAGGTACACTGTTTAAGCATGCTACAGTACTGACTATTGAACGGATAGTCAACTTAAAACCACCGTAATGCATTCTATCGTTCTCCAACATTACAGCCCTATTTATAACATTACAAATTATGACTGGATCACTAATATTCCAAGCTTACTTGTTACGGTCTATCCTACATTTTATTCAAACATTGTTTCGCATAAATATGTAACTACCACGATTGCTTATTCTGTTCCAATTGGAATGGGACTGGATGTGGCATTTTATAGCCACTACTTGGAACACTATTTACGACGAGCAATACGCCAAAAGTGCCGAAATTTCTTGAATATTCATTCCTTTGTGTTTTACGATGGTGGTCGTTGTTACGTGGATGCCTAAGTGATTAATTCACTTAATAGGTGGGACTGGGAAATTCTAGAGCATCCTCCGTATTCTCCGGATATTGATTCCTGCAACTACGACCTTTTCTCTGAGATTAAAGAAGAGAAGGATACGCTTTAGAAGTAGATAGGCCATTACGATAGCTGTAGAACAGTCCATTAGAAGCTTAGGGCAAAGTGACGCTGTGCTTGGCATCCATCGACTTCCAGAGATATGGCGACGGATACCTGATATGAAGGAGATTATTTTTAAGAATTTAATTACGTCAATTGCGAATAAATTAGTTTTTGATCTTACTACTAATTTTCGAATGACCTATGTAAAATTAAAGAAATACACTTCTTGTAAATTAGGTAATTATTTTTGATGTCTTACAGCTCAAAGATCAACAAAGAAAGCTTACAGAAAAATGATACAACAACACAGAAATTCTACGAGAATTAGAAACCAAAGAACAATCAATGTATTGCGAAATTGATGACTATGAAAGGGGATTAAGTAAAGCTAGAGATTATGGGTTTGGATCCCAACGTTCGATAATCTTATCCAGTCGGAATTGAAACAGAAGGAAGCAAATGCTTTGCCTCATGAATTATCAAGTAGAACCGAGACCGAATCTGAAGCAGAGAGAATGGAATGAAATGGAAGCGGAGACGAGCAGCGAAGAGGTGGGGGAGGCGACCCACATATAAATTGAAACGTTCAACGCAAAGAAAAGGAAAATTAAGTATAGAAGATTCTCGTAAGATTTAAAGAAACAATTTCTCCTAGCCTCATGACAGTATTGTAAATATAAATTATTATAAATTATAATGCGTTGTTCAGTCCAAATAAAATGCGGTTACATAATAAAAAAATCCTACAATAAAGTCATTTCTTTTAAGTCTCATACTTGCATTTCCATATAGTCTAGTTTTACAAATCAGTTAGCCCAGAAAGGAATGAATTAACAATGCCTATATAAATATTTTATTCTGTGCAGATGATACAGTCGTTTTAGAAAAGTTGGAAGATAATTTGCAGAGGGCTATAGGTTTAATAAAAGTACTCAGAGCGTGGTGCCGACCACACCACCTCATTCTAGTGCCGAGGTCATGGAAAGCATGAGGCTCTATCTCCATGCCCCCCAAGTGCCTTCATGGCATGTTACGGGGATACCTTTACCTTTACCTTTTTTTTTTTTACTAAGTGATAGAACAAGAATAGAGAAGAAAATGTCAAGTGTCAGAAGAAAGTATAATGAGTGTAGTACGATAGACACAGAAAGAATAAATTATAGTGAATGAATATCAGCATGAAATGAGGGGTGAAAGGAAAGGAAATCAATAGCGAAATGAAGTGAATTGGAAACTAATGTAAAGTAGTGTTGTGAAATTGGAAGTAACAGCAGGGATATTAAAAGTGTAGTATTATTCTAATATAAGTGCGAGGGAAAGAAGCAGTAAAAGAGGGAAACCAAAAGAAAGGGATAAGTATGTAAATAAATATAGAAGGGAATAGTAAGGGAACATATAATTTGTTTCAATGTAACCCATACTGATTACACTAATTATGCTATTCCTTCAGTTATGTGATTATATTCATATGTACTAATTATTTTTTTAAGTTAATATATCCCTCTTTATGATTAAATTAATAATTTTCATGTATTCAATTTTTTATTATTATTTTATTATTATCATTATTTTTTTAAGTTAATAGTTGTATATCGGTATGTATTTTCCTGTATGTTCTTTGATTCTGGATGAGTGAAGAGAAGGCCTGATGGCCTTAATTCTGCCAGGGAAATGAAACTATTATTATCATACCATAACAGACTATATTATTATACCATATCATACTATGTCATGTCATGTCATGTCAATAAAGTAACTTGAAAAACAACATACAGTAATTTACAAAATATCAGCCCCTAAAACTAAATGTATTGCATTTCAAGTAAAATACTCTTCGTAAGTAAAGGGCTCCAAACCAGTAAAGGAAGTCCAGTATTTTAACTGTTTTGATAATGATATTTACTGACTGCATAAGAAGTCACGTTATAACTCTAATCTGAATTGCATGGAGCAACCGTGCTTCCATCTAGCGGTCATTACCAATCGACAATGGCGATCCTGGTCGTTGTTCTCTTCCGCAAGTTACCGTTTTTAACATGGGGATGGCCAATCTGTTATATATGTGATCAGGGACAGTAGTTCAACTCATTTTTTGTGTAAAAAGCCTCCTTCTATTAAGCAATCACTCCTCTCAAGAACCAATTTCACATGGGTTTCACTGTATTATTAAACAAGAACTGAAATTCTGAAATGAAGAGAAAAAACTGGTAATTACGTGTTTTCTTTAAATCAGACGAGAAACTAGTGTAAAAGCAAACAAAAGCAATACGAAAACATTCGTCTATTAAGGTTTATTCATATTTCCAAGTCCAATGCAATCTGTACTCTCCTTAAATCCACAATTACTGCGAAAACCTCAAGACAAACGACAGACAGCAACAGGCCGCAGAAGTTAATTACGAGCCACTCCAGCAGTTCAGATTACTCGTCTCAGTGTTTACACTTCACTAATTGTTGTTAATTATGCAACCATCGGACTGTAGTCCAGATTTCCTGACGCCTAGGCTATTTCCAAAGCGGGGCTGCGCTGTAAGAGGATTAGGCCTCTGCCTATCCCTGGTCCGCACTTTCGGCTCCTAGCAGACAATTCCGGACAAACAGATAAGCTCGGCGTCTCATTTCTAATGGAAATCAATTCGCGAAGTTTCCGATGGGTAAATCTGGATGGTGTAATGCTGATTGTGATAACCATGATATCAAAGGTTCGTGGGTTCGAAGTGCGTTTGTGGTGAAATGCATTTCAAGTAGATAACATCGAAAACAAAGTCTTTTTCCAAGAGTTCACGATATCGATCAATATGTTAATTTTAGCATTTCAGAATTTTTATATTATGAAAGCAGAATACCGGTGTCAATACCAGTTTTCCACAAACATATATCATCAAAGGCGTTCTGGAGCCTGAAGTTCATATGGACGGACAAGACAATAAACCGAGGCACTAGAGACATGTGTAATCCCAGTTTTGCTATACGGCTGCCAAACTTGGATATTGTCCGAGAGACAACGCTCAAGTATACAAACTGGGCATCACGCTACGAGACAGAATGACAAACGAAACACTGCAAAGACTGACGAACACTACTGACGTAGCAGAACGAGCCACGGCAACGAAGTGGACCTGGGGGGGGGGGACATGTGGCGAGACTACACCAGGCAAGATGGACCCATGCAGTCACGTTGTGGGACCCCTACGTCGGAAAGAGAGGACAGGGAAGACCACGGCTCAGATGGTCTGAGGGGGGAAACAATGGTCGAGGACAGCAAAGAACAGAGTTTTGTGGAAAGAACTAGGGAAGGTCATTGTAAATAGATAACGAAATCAGTGTTAAGATATTGTAAATAGTAAAGTCAGTATTAGTGAAAGTGTAAGATAAGTTTTGTAAATAGTAAAGTCAGTGATGAAAAAGTGACAGGTAAATAATGTAAATAGCAATCAGTGTTTGTCAAAGTGCCAGTGTCAGTATAATGTGTGTAGTGCAAGAAAAAAATGAACAAAGAACAGTGCTGAGACTAGTTAAAGTTGAACAGGGTTATTAACAAGGTCACAAAAGTAGTATACACGAAAAGCTCGCCTGGATTGGCTCACCAAGCGAGTACACTTGAGCCATCCTGTCGAGGGGGTTCTAACCCCATCACAAGAGGCCTGTGCCCAACATGGGACATCATGGCTAACATTCATTCATTCATTCATTCATTCATTTATTCATTCATTCATTCATTCATTCATTCATTCATTCATTCATTCATATCATCACAATCATCATCATTTTCATTATCGACATCCTCTAAAGCAGCCATGCCAAGCTCAATTGAAGGGGAAAATATGACGTCAACCACACTCCAAATCTTTTAGACATGATTGTAGTTCACACACAAACTATTGAACATTTCTCCATTTAGAGATTAATTAACCGCTGAAACCTCGATAAAAATCTATTTTAATAGCTATTATAAAATCCTCGATCTGTACCTATATAGGCTTTCCAGAATGGAGATGTAGTTGTGATACAAATCTAGTCTTTTATTTTCGAAAGGACCAATAAAAGGGAAGCGATATGTCATACGACTATTCAGTTGAGTTTTCCAAAAATTTAATTTAACCATAAAATGTCTTTATGTTATCGATCATGGTTACTATGACAAAGTCTGTGCCTTGCAGTTTAGTACTGAGCATGTGAAAATGACCTGTCAGATCTGTTAAAATGCAAGGTCACTAATCTATTGTAGGTATGAAAATTCATCTATATTAGTTTTCTGTGAAAATAAAAATATATTGCCGTAGCTATAATTTTCTGAATTTATTTAAATGTACAATTTAAAGCAAATGTGATAGAAGCACCTCATGACTAGTTTAAGCAAAAATACTGTAAATTATATTTGAGAGGGAAAATTTCTCTGGATCGTGTCAAGGAATCCTTTAAACCTTCATGTAAGAAAACAACTTAATGCTATTTAGAGAATTCTAGAACTCTCAATTCCTCGTAAGATGCTTTAATATTACTCCAAAGAAAGAGAAAAAAGATACTGTCACAAAACACACGAACGGTACAATTCTAATAATCCTGTTTAAGTTCCTATTTTATAATCATTTTTGTTATTAGTATTACTATTTCAAGCTTTTCCAGCTTTTTTACCTGCTATTTGTTATGTTATTTAATAGTTCACTTCGCCGTCCTACCTTATAACCTGGGATCTCGCTAGATTTCAATGCTTAGTTTTGGTGAATTGCTTCTAGATCTGTGTAGACAGAAAAACACTAGACGGGAAAGACTTATAACAGAATTCTAGTTTCATAAAAGTCTATTCTTATTTGCACTTAAAATTATTACTTTCTATACTAAATTGCAATAATATTATATCTAAAATCACATAATAAAATTATTCCATTACGTAGGCCTAAATCAAAACGAAAGATAACAGTAAGTAAATATACAATATTCAGTATAATTGAAAATTACGGAATAGGGCTACAGGCCTATTATAACTGGATATCCAAAGAGCAGTTTGAAAGTCACCGAATACAAGTGTCAATTATCGAGTAATATTTCAACGTTCTCTTTGTGAGTGTCAGTGAGTGTGGATGCGTGCGTGCGTGTATGTATGTATGTATGTATGTATGTATGTATGTATGTATGTATGTATGTATGTATGTATGTATGTATGTATGTATGTATGTATGTATGTATGTATGTATGCATGTATGCATGTATGTAATCTATGTATGTATGCATGCATGTATGTATGTATGCATGTATGTATGTATAATAATAATAATAATAATAATAATAATAATAATGGGTTATTTAACCTGGCAGACTTAAGGCCATACGGCCTTTTCTAACACTCAACCAGCGGTAAAACTGCGATACAAAGAACACTACAAATTTAGAAAGTAAAGTACACTACAATTTTACACTCAAAACTGAAGTAGATAATCATAATATAATGTAAATAACAAGTCAGTAGAAATCAGACATATATAACATATAGAAAGAAAGAAAAATGCATAATAAAATGTAGACAGTAGATCAAAATAAATAAGACAAACAAAGTATAAAAATATAAGACAATAATAATATTGACAATAATACGAGTAATAATAATAATAATAATAATAATAATAATAATAATAATAATAATAAAATGAAGTGCAAAGCATACAATGAACACAATATTTTTAGGTACACCCATGATTAAATATAGCTCAAGTTATCACATTATGAATATACCATTATAGGGAAATATGATGAAACTAAAACAGATAAAATTAAGTAAATATCACTAGAATATTACAAATATAGTGAATACTTGGAAACATGCAATACAACACTTGGAATAACAGTTAGTTTGGCAACTGGTCATAAGATAATTTTCTAACTTGGATTTGAAAGATTTCAAAGTTCGGCAACCCTTGACTTCCGACGGCAGAGAGCTCCAGCGACGAGAGGTAGCAACAGTGAAAGATGAGGAATAGAGAGATGATGTGTGGAGTGGAATTTCTAGCGTGTTATCGCGTTGTGATCGAGTATTAATATTATGATAGCGAGAGAGAGTATGAAAACGGGCGAATAAATAAGAAGTGGATGAAGTGTGCATAATTCGATATGAGAGAGAAAGCGAGTGCAGATTTCTCCTCTCATGTATACTAAGCCATGATAACTTCTCGAAAGGAGGTGAGATATGATCATAGTATCGAACATTACAAATGAAGCGGACGCATGCGTTATGAATACACTGTAGTTTCTGAGAGAAATCAATCATGAGATCACTGAACAAAAAGTCGCAATAATCGACATATATGACATATATGTATGAATATGAACTTTCCAGTAAGTATGTTGTTCTTGTGTGACTAACTTAGTATAGTCTTGTATGATATTATATTTATTATATATAGTTCACTGACTAAGTACATACAAGTAATCAATTAAACGCTTACATTACACACTTTCTAATTTTTACACAAAGATATACTATTATTTAAATACAATTTCTACAATTTACATATTTAATATACAAAAAAAAAAATTGTTTTATCTTGCACTTGCTTTTAGTTTTGTGCAAGACTCAACTCATTCTAGTATGTTGTTACAATCAGTATTTGTTCACCTTCCTAAGTTGTACTTCACGTTTCAATCTGCAGTGTGCAGCTAGCATATCTAAATCTTCTCTTATTCTAGCATTTTCCATACCGCTTTCGCTACAGAAATACTTATACAGTTCATACAAGCTCTCTCTCGTTGGTAAGCCTTCATTTATTAATTTTATTTCATAGTATTCTTTTGTCGTGCCATCAAAACTATTAGATTTAGAAATAAAAAATATAGCTAAATAGTTTCTAACCAAGTCAAATACGTTATTATCGGTGAGTCTAGAAAATGCATACTTGCCAAAATTGAATTTATTTGTCAACTCAGTAACTTTACTTTCCTTTAATAATTCCTCCCTTTTATTTTTTTATTTTAGCAATCTTCTCCGGTATTTTATTTTCAGTGTGTTTGTTCATTATTAAGAGATGCTAGCTTTCCTCGTATTTTTCCATACAGCAACACTTGCTACTTTCTTCTATGCATATTTTTACATCTATAACACACAAAAAAATAAAATAAAATAAGCGTTAAAAACATATTTGCTTGATAATCATTAATCTCATTTCGTATTTATTTATTTATTTATTTATTTATTTATTTATTTATTTATTTATTTATTTATTTATTTGTGTAGTCTTGTAAATGAAGGTGGTCTTCGTGTTATGTAAGACGTCATATATTTGAAATTATAATTACAGTAATGGACGTAGTTCCTTCACACTCCGTAGTAATTCACAGTAACCAGTGCATGAATTCGTCTCTACAGAGAATTAGAACGTCAGTGACTTCTTAACAAAACTTCTATGAAATATAAACTTAAATGTCATTTGCAAAGCAACAGAAACTGAAGCAACAAGTTAATACAATTACAGTAGCTGCGCACTTCAAAATTCTGTTCCCAGCCAGCCGGGTTTGAATGCAGACTCGTCACGGTAACCTCGAGCCAGGTCAAGCAAGCATTTCGCATCGTAGGAGCAGAGCGAAGGGATAAGAATGGGCTCTAATTAAAGGCACCGAATTCGACTGCAAGGGATGGATATAATATTTCATCTAAGGAAGCAGAGTCAATGGGATGAATATCAGGCAAAGCGGCTGGCAGGAGCGGAAGACGGGCCGTCTGCAGCCTCGGAGAATAGGGCGGATGTGAACTCCTATCCGTGACTGGCAGTCGTTAGCGTTCACGGTACGAGAAAAAGGAAAGAAAAGTCCGAGAACCTTCCACTTCAATTAACCGATATAATAATCGTATGTCTAAAAGCTAGGAGCTCCATACAGTATACTCCATTTGTTCTCAAAGAATTTCAAGGGTTTCCCTACTGTAATGCTACAAGAAAGAGTAACTACAATGAAGGGAACAGTAATAATACAGGAGCTAGGTTCTTGCTGCCTGCCATGCTACAATGTACGTTTTATATAGCTTCCTGCAATTGGAAAAAGCTCTGCTGGACATGCGGGAGGCCGATGTAGTTACCTATAATCTTCGCTTCTCTCTATAACTTTGTAATATCAGCTTAGGAAATCGTACACTCCAAGAATGTTCCGATGTAAAATGAGTTCTAATTGAGGCAGAAAACAATGATGAATTATTCAGAAGAGGTTTACATCCTGATCATTTTCCATTGCAGGTGAAATAGGCAAAAAATTCATAATGTTTCGAAGATTGGAGGTAAATTTATCGTAAGATGATGAAAGGATAACTGGCACATCCTTCATACATAAATATACAGGGTGATTCAGGAAGAATAGTAAATATACACTATATACCAAAAAGTAATTGGGCACTGTTTTGCCCCTTTAAAACCTCGTGGTACCACCTCTTATTGCTATAACAGCAGCCACCCTGTCAGGCATGCTCTCCACTAGTTTGTGTAGGATATCCACTAGAATGTATCGCCATTCCTCTTTCAACATGGCACTCAGTTGGACGATGGAAGTTGGTCCCATGTTTCGGCGGCCACTATGCAGTGGTATGCAGACAATAATTTTCACCGGTTGGACTGGCCTGCACAGAGTCCTGATCTCAATCCCGCTGAGCACCTTTGGCACGAATTGGATCGACGATTGAGGTCTCGGGAGATGCGATAGCAATGGCCAAGAAAGCTTTGAATAGAAAAAGGAATATCTTCTGCGAACCTCTGGAAAAATAACTAAAAAAGAGACTAGTGAAGTGCTTTGTGCTGAGTGTGGAATTATATGGGGCAGATATATGGACATTACGACGAAGTGAAGAGAAATCACTAGAAGCATTTGAAGTGTTGATAAGGAGAAGAATGGAATCTGTGAAATGGACAGATCTAATAAGAAATGAAGCTGTGTGAGAAAGAGTAGATGAAGAAAGAATGATGCTGAAACTGACCGGAAAGTGGAAAATGAATTGGCTGGGTCACTGCCTGACAATAAATTGCCTATTGAATGATGCACTGGAAGGAATGGTGAAAGAGAGGAAAGTTCGGGACAGAAGAAGATATCAGATGATAGACGACATTAAGATATATGGATCATATTCATCTGTAGAGGATATATTTACTCTTAAGTGTAAGTCTATGGCAAATACCATGTCTGTGCAAGAAAATGATACTGTTGTTCCATATTAGAGTTTGAAAATTAAGTTCAATCCGAATGTATATTTCATAAAGGTAACACATTCTGCATTTTGTTCTTTCTTGATATATAGGGTGGAAGTGAAATAACCTTGTAGATTGAAAAGGACGATAGGGTACACGTAAATGAATAGAAAACCTATATTACGTTTTGTGATTGAATGCACGGTTAATTAGAAAATTAAGTTTGAAGTTTCAGCAGTCTCGCAACATCGCCGCTAACACACTCTACTCGTGATACAGGTGTAAAGGCTGGTTCACAATAAACCTGGAACAGAAACGACAACGAGAACGAGAACGAGAACGGAAATATTGTTAAAATAAATGTATTTAAATGTGAGCATTCACAATTACCTATTGTGAATGCTCACATTTAAATGGATTTATTTTAACATTATTTCCGTTCTCGTTCTCGTTGCCGTGCCCGTTACCGGTTTATTGTGAACCAGCCTTAAGAGGTCAACGAACTCTGTGTGTCTAGGTAGGTGAACTACTCTATAGCAAGACTTTGCCACTTGCTCGCATCGTGCAATGGCTTGAATTTAGAGGTTTTTAAAATTAAATTTATACATCTTGATTACACAACTTTTAACACTGTATCTCTTCGGAATATGTATGGTAAGACTTTCCTGTGTTAAATTTCAACGTACCTCGTTTACATGTTTCGACCTATTTATGGCTCATCTTCAGAACTGGTCGTTGTTGGTCTTGGCGCCACTTGTTCTGTTTCCTGTGAGGGTGTGTTCCTGTTCCTGTGTTCCAACACACAACTCAACTTCAAAACACACACACTCTTTGACTCTACACTATACCACAGGAACACAGCCTCACAGGAAACAGAACAAGTGGCGCCAAGACCAACAACGACCAGTTCTGAAGATGACCCATAAATAGGTTGAAACATGTAAACAAGGTACGTTGATATTTAACACAGGAAAGTCTTACCATACAGATTTCGAAATTAAATTTACACGAAAACCGTCTACGCTATTGAAATACGCCTGGGAATACATTATTCTTTATCAGATTTCCCATCGATATCAACAAAAAATCACGATCCTACTCGCAATAGTTACCGAATAAGAGATTGCTAAACATTTAGGAAGAAACATTTTTTTTTCTGAAAAAAAAAAAGACGAAGTTTCAACCAATATGATATTATATTTGTTTGTTACATATAACATGAGCTATTTGCTCTCGAAATCTGCAAGGCTATTTCACTTCCTCCCTGTATATGATTATGAGATAAAATAACATAGTTTTTTTTAGTAACGCCTTAATTTACTATCTGTCTATCTTTTACAGGTACTGAGTTATTGACATTTAACAACGTTACGACCTAGCGTGACTTAACATTTTAAGTCGTAGGTAAACGTTATTCAACGTTAAACGGAAAACTTAGGGAAGAATAAGCGTACGAAGTTATTAGTCCTAGACGTCTGTAACAAGGCCACTGAAACATCCTGTATATGTTTACTCAAAGGCGAACAACATATCATCGATAGAGCTGTCAAAAACATACATTCCGTACAGTGCACACTCATCAACAGATTCAATACATCGGTAAAGAGTTACTCTATGCATTGCTTCAAATGGTGATGGAAAGTTAACACTGCCACCAATATTTTTTAAAAATGGATTTCATTAAAGAGCACATGCTTTTCCAAATTACTTGGCAAATGAATAATCACTATCTTAAGTGAACATTAGACAAACTATCCATGATTTCATTCTTTTAGATAACATTCCGTACAAAAGTGAAAATATTCACACTATCGAGATTCTGTAACTGCTCCATATCACGCCCCACAACTGTCCAGTCTTTAAAAAATCTGATAAATTGAAAGTGGAAAATTATAGACCCATTGCAATTGGTAATACCATTTCTAAGGTTTTTGAATACTGCATGCTCGACAGTCTACTCAAGTACCTGGATCGTTTTAATATTTTAGTCAATAATCAGCATAGTTTCAGATCCTCAAAGTCCACAAATACTGCAATCTACAGCATATTTAATGACATTTTGTCTGCTCTTAAAAATAGTAAGCCTCCTGTTGGAATTTTTTGCGATCTTAGCAGAGCTTTTGACTGTGTGAATCATAACCTTCTTCTGGCTAAGCTTGAAAGATATGGTATTTGTTATCAAATCAGAATTTTGAGGACGGCAATAAATCACGATGTATTTTTGCACACGTTGAGTCAAGGCTTTCATATGGCATTTATTTTTGGGGATCTGGAACCATGCTGAATGATATATTTACGGCTCAAAAGCGTATTGTCAGGTGCATAGCGGGCGTTGACAGTAGGACCTCTTGTAGGGAATATTTCTTACAGTATAATATTCTCATTGTTTACGGTATATATATATTTTTAACGTTTTACAACTAAATTATAAAAATCTGTCTGATTTCCACCAAAATAGTGACTTTCATACTTATGATACTCGTAACAAAAATAGTTTAACTATTCCAGTACACCATCTTACAAATATTAGCAGAACTTATATATGGTTTTTGGTATCAAAATTTACAATAGTTTGCCTGAGGACATCAAATTTACAAAAAATACTCAAAAATTCAGGAATTATATAAAAATGAAATTAATAAATTTGTGTCCGTACAATCTAGAAGATACACGCATGGGCCCTTGAAATGAAATGAATAATGTATTTTATATTTGACATATTTTAAATTTTAATGTAATGTATATATTTGACCATGTCTATGCATATATTACGCCTTCGACAATAAAAGTTCTATCTCTATCTCATAACAATAACAAATTTATAATTTTTCTAAGTGTTCACTATAGATCCCATTAAAAAGGCTCAAAAATGAAATAATTATAAAAGGAGTACTTCTAATGTATAGCCTAGATGAGAAGGCGAGACCTGGCATGTTAGCTATGCGAGAATGGAACGAATGAGAGTTTCTTTCAAGATGGTTAATATTATACGAATCTACTGACACGGAAGTTCATTTCACAGTCAGATCTTCCCCCTCCATACCCACTGGTGATCCACCAATTGAGTCACACAAGCGTAATGCCTTGGACACGTGTTACGGAATGAATGCTGGTTGGAATCTTTTTGAGGAAGGACATTTTTTCATGGAATTTCGACGAGTGTATGAGACTGGTACCCACCCACCCAGCAACGTGAGAATTTTGGGGAGTTATAATGAATAACAAATACAAATTTCATACGTCAGAAATAGCAGCACGAAGATGTAAAGATCAGTCCACCTTGCACAAAACGGAAACCTCCTTAAAACGGAAATTATTTCTAGTCCCACCCTAATAATAATAATAATAATAATAATAATAATAATAATAATAATAATAATAATAATAATAATAATATTAATAATAATAATCCGCAGAGCGGCAAAACAGGGCCAAACTCTACCAGCGGACTGTTTACCTCATGTCCAGTGCCTCGGGAGGTGAACGATCATTCAACCAGTACGGAGAATACGTGTTGTCAGCACATTGAATCCCCCAGATGTTAATAATAATAATAATAATAATAATAATAATAATAATATTATTATTATTATTATTATTATTATTATTATTATTATTATTATTATTAATAGTATTACATTGTTTTTTGAAGAGGTGGAGAAATTCAAATATCTTGGAGCAACAGTAACAAATATAGATGATATTCGGGAGGAAATTAAATACGGAATAAATATGGGAAATGCCTGTTATTATTCGGTTGAGAAGCTTTTATCATCCAGTCTGCTCTCAAAAAATCTGAAAGTTAGAATTTATAAAACAGTTATATTACCGGTTGTTCTTTATGGTTGTGAAACTTCGACTCTCACTTTGAGAGAGGAACATAGGTTAAGGGTGTTTGAGAATAAGGTGCTTAGGAAAATATTTGGAGCTAAGTGGGATGAAGTTACAGGAGAATGGAGAAAGTTACACAACACAGAACTGCACGCATTGTATTCTTCACCTGACATAATTAGGAACATTAAATCCAGACGCTTGAGATGGGCAGGGCATGTAGCACGTATGGGCGAATCCAGAAATGCATATAGAGTGTTAGTCGGGAGGCCGGAGGGAAAAAGACCTTTAGGGAGGCCGAGACGTAGATGGGAAGATAATATCAAAATGGATTTGAGGGAGGTGGGATATGATGATAGAGAATGGATTAATCTTGCTCAGGATAGGGACCAATGGCGAGCTTATGTGAGGGCGGCAATGAACCTCCGGGTTCCTTAAAAGCAAGGAAGTAAGCAAGTAAGTATTACATTGTTTTATTGTCTATCATATCGAAGAGTTCTTACATAATTTCGTATAAATCGGACCTTATGTTTCAGCCACGAGTTTTTCAGCATAAGCTGTACCTGCTAAAAGAGGCAAAGAATAATTCTAACCTTCTAAGAGGTTATTTTGAACGTTAGGAAACAGAGCACAATATCTTGTGCTGGTACAAAGAAGTCATTCACAAAAGCTCTGGGAGCGAAAAGACGGTGGATAAAGGCCCCATCTGTTCGCTATTGAGGTCAAAGTGATAAACAAGTAAAACGTCCATTCATAATGCAAACTGGTGAGCAAACACTCCACAGGTGACCCACAAGTCTCACCAATAAATTAATTTTCATCAATTTAAACGCGTTCCATTTTACTATCATCTAAAATCAGTTAGGTAATCCTTGATTGAAGTCATATGTGAAGTTTCTCTCTATTTAATACAATATGAACATAAATCGTAAGCAGAGGTAGGCACGACGTCTGCTCTCACAGTACAAAACAATGGTCCATTTCCTAGGTGGGATTGGAAAACAAAACTGTGGCTTTAATTGTAATTAAACCTTCATCATTAATCTATGTCAGAGCTTTTCAAACTGGGTGTCGCCTAAAGGTTTATGGGGTGTCGCGAACTGTATGGTATATTTCATTATTTTAAGATATTAACTCATGATAAACTGAAATGAAGTAAGAAAATCGCTGGTCACCTCTTGCTTATCTAGCTGCCTTGTAGGTACCTGTCCTTGACAGACGCATAGATGTGCGTATAGTTGTAGTATACAAGTATAAGTGTAGTCTGCAAGGTAAGGATGAGGAATATCTTAACTGCAACAGACAAAATATCTGTCTTATGAGACAAGTTAGCAATTTGGTCTTGGAAAGTGAAAGAGGACAGCTACGAAATATTCCCAAATACATCTCACTGTGACATGAAGAACGAAATAAATGATTCAATTTACAACTATCTGACATTACTCACAGATAAACTCCAAAGTTACTTCCCAGATCTGAACATAAATGCTTACGACTGGATAAGAAGTCCATTTTTGCCATCTGAAGTTAGTGGACTTACCTTAGAAGAAGAAGAAGAAGAAGAAGAAGAAGAAGAAGAAGAAGAAGTAGAAGAAGAAGAAGAACAAGAGGAAGAAGAATTGGCAGAGATTAAAAATGATAGGAATTTGAAGTTAAAACACCAAAGAGATGATTTGGACAGATTCTGGATTTCACTTGAAGATTTTCCGCATCTTGCTAAACGGGCTCTTGAGGCTTTGTTGCAGTTTTCAACCACATATTACTGCGAAGAAAGATTTTCTGTGATGACCAATAACAAAACAGTGAAACATGGCAGTTTAAAAATGCTGGATGAAGAAATGCGAGTGAATTTATCCCATATTCGTCCAAACATAAAATACATTTGTAAGATTCGCCAAGCACATGTGAGCCACAAAAAAATTAAAACCAAGGGTGAAAATAAGTGTGATTGTTTTCCTCATCTTAGAACTTTATCTAAATGCTTCTTTAGCGTCATATAATATGTTAACGATACTGAAAATATGTATGTTTATCTTATTCATTTTATGAAGGGTGTACAAGTAGCCTATTAATGTGTGAAATATTTTCATTTGAGGGATAAGGTGACGCACTAAATTTTTATAGTTTGCTAGGGTGTCGCCATATAAAAAGTTTGGAAAGCACTGGTCTATGGTATAAAGAATGTGGATAAAAATTTAACATCTTATTTGATGTTTTTTTAACACTGTATCGTACGGTTACCTCCTTTAAAATTCATTCTAACTGTTGGTCCGATATCAATTTCCAGTTACAGTCACATTATTTCGTACTAGCCACACAACGTCAATACGTTGGCAGTATTTTAAGTTTATTCGTACTTTACTGTAGTTTCATTAACACAAGATACAGTCTCCACTATTAGGTACTCCAATGATTGCTGAGAAGATGAACTGATATTAACAACGTTAGTAGACGTACATGCAGCTTCAAAAGGATGAACTAGAGACTCCTTGTTTTTTATTTTAACTGAACGATTTCCCTCATTTCTTACAAAACACACTTTTTCTTCCGTCCCTTTTCCACAACTGTTTAATTTAAATCCATAACTCTCCCCAAGTTACCGACGTAACGGCTCATAAGCCACATACAGAGTGGAAATAATCCTGCTGATAGAAGCCAAGGTCGAATGTTGAAATTTCACCAACAAAATGCTATCACAGTCTAGTATATACAGTCGCGAAGCTCAATACGTAGGGAATATGCATCCATAGATAGTTGCTAATCACTAGGTTCGCTACTATCGCCTCATCACAGACAATGAGAAATAGTACCGGCACAGTCTAATGTTCCTAGTACCCTCAACAACTCAAGCTTCGTGACTGTATATACTAGACTGTGATGCTATCCTGTGCACTGGGGTAATTAAGGTGAAGCTTTAGCTAAGAAACGTTTTTTACAGGATCCAATATTTATAAATCCGAAAGGTTGATGCACAGTAACTGATTTAAATACGCCAAAGAGCTCAAACCTTGAAAGGAAAAATTACAATGACGAAAACGACGATGTAAATAAACATATGACCATACCGTATTTACTTTGCATTAGTCTTCTACATTATACTTAGTTACAGAAAAAAAAGACACTAACTTAGAAATTGCAAAAACTTTTCAGGTACACAAGATAATTTAATTTAAAACTCTTTTCAAGTAGGAAAGGCTAATGGAATGTAATTGAATTGCATTAACTTCTTCTCTACTATGGTTTCCTTTATTTTAACCATCTTAATGACAGAATAATGAAACAGAACCAAGTTTTCCAGCACACAATTCGACGCTCTGGTCCTTCGAATTACAGGACGATCTGAGGCTTATGATGATCATTGATCGAAATGACAAACTTAAGAATAAGCATAGATTTATCATATTTATTTTCTTGTTGCGAATTACAAAGATAAAGGATTTTGTCGATGATTTAGAGATTTTAAACAAAGTGAACAGTTTCAGCATTCCTTACTCAAAAAGCGGTTTCTGTCCTACCTAAACTCTTCTAAATCTGGTTGAATACGTATCATAACTTTTAGTCTCAAAATCTGGATCAACAAGTGGATATCTTACCAATGTTTATTATTGTCCCACTAACATTACTTATCTATCTTCCATAATTTAATATCAGATAATTAGTTTTTTATTTTCAGTCAATCACTTATCATGTTAAGATCGCATAAGTAGATTCTGTTACATCAAATTACAGTTATTAATATACATCACGAATATTTTCGACTTACTTTTCAAGTCATCTTCAGGTGATAGTTTACTAATAAACAAGTACATTTGAACGTAGGTGAAAAATATAAAATAAAACACACTTATAAAACACAAGTAAAAAGTTTAACCTTGCTTACTTTTCTTAAAGTGGTTATCATTCACAAACTTATCTGAACTCAATATGACTTTTAAATTCCATTATTTACTTTTACTTTCATTCTTCACTTTCATGTTGTTTTGCGATCTAGATGTTAATGTAATAACTACTGTAAGTCAACTGTATTCAATTAAAATTAGAGTCTGACTAGGCGGAAGAGAAGGCCTACTGCTATTAGCTGTGCCATATTAAATCAATAAATTATTATTATTATTATTACTATTATTACATTATTATTATTATTATTATTATTATTATTATTATTATTTCTATGCCTATTCTTGATATAACAAAATGTATAAAAATGTTTGTTCATAAAAACATGTTAAACTGAATCCAACTAAGAATTTCGAAGATTTTTCACCTAACTTCATAGAGGTAGGCCTACTCAGGAAATATCGTCGCCAAAAATTAACCCAATCTACATTCTTTGAATTTTTTTAATGAAGTACCACAGGCCATGTCAAGGAGTGCATTTGGTTTTCCGTACATACAGTGTCAGTTGTATATCACAATATTTGAAAGTATTCCTTAATCATCATCGATAATCTTTACAGATAGAGACAAGCAATTTGGTAGACAACTTTCCTAATCTAGGCAAAATTCGACATAGGTCTTTTCATCACTGTTATATAATTAGTCACAGTACACCTTACATCTTCTTACCTGTCCACATAGATGACTCGTCAACGTTTCACTGGTCCCACCTAATGCTTAACAGTTGCAAATTCGTCACAGCCTTTGCCATCACTTGTAGATAACTCGTCACAGATATGTTCTCACAGATCAGGAATAAAACTGTAGTAGGGTAAAGGTTGGTAAAACTGTGATACGAGTAATATTGTGATAGATCCTTGTGAGAATTTATTACAATTTTACTGAGCGAGAGAAGAACCGGTTTTGTGCAGCAACTTGTTCACGAACATTCCCTTAATACGTTGACGCAAAAAGCCGATCTTCCTCTCGCTCAGTAAAATTGTAATAAATTCTCAAAAAGAACTATCACAATATTATTCGTATCACAATATTACCAACTTTTACCTTATAATAAATTACATGTTTACTTTGATTTAAAGTAAATTTCCAGACACACTGTGCCCAATGGATCGCAAGATATTGAAATATGTTTCCTTCTTCTTTGTACCCTCAGAATTCGAAACTATTATATAATATCCTTGAGTCTGAACCGAAGTATTGTTTCTTCTTTTTCTGAGGAGAGAAACCAGCTCTCAATTTCTCAAGGGTCTTATCCATTTCCGTCATTCCAACCTGTAGTTCCACTAGCATTCCCCTAGCACACGGTACAGGGATGGGTGATGCTTCTATTGAAGTGTTAATTGTTCTTTGCCAAGCTTCATAGGTATCTGTTTTTGGAATAGCCTATTGTCCAGAGTGCATGTGAAGCAATTCCAGATAAATATTGGTTCTTGCCTTCTTTTTCTAGGTTCGTTCACATAATAATGTACAACGTAGTCGAAAACTACTGAGATTGTCACTCACGATTTCCTTCGGTTCATCAAATGCAGCTTCAACATCATGTTCCGAAAAAAAAAAATAAAAGAAATAAGAGAATGAAATTTTGCTCCCATTGCAACAGTTTCTCTTCTTCTGTATTCCTCAATGATTCCCTCTCATTGTAATTTTCGGTGTTTATTACACATAAAACCTTGGTATATCAATTTCCCTCGACCGCGTTCTGTTTATGTACATCTAAATTCCTGGGCCATTTTGCAGAATTTTCAACGGGAAACGATTAAGCTGTCAAACTAGAAATTATGATCAATAAATTGTTCAAACTATGGAAATAATGTTAATTAATGGATATTGTCGAAACAACGTACAGAGGCCTATTACAAAAAAATATGTTAATGTTTGAAAACAGTTCAATCTTGAATCCTCTTTGGCCAAGATTGTTTCTTTGATAGCTCTAAAATATTCAATCTATCTTCTGAGAAATCACGTATATAATGTAAATTAATAATACAATAATAATAATTATATTTCTCACGAAAACATTTTCATAAAATTGTAGGTATTTACTAATACTTTTATATTTGATATACTTTGTCCTTCAGGGCAACCCCAATTTTAGGGGAAGTTTGTAAAATAAATTAACAAAGTAATCACTACCTATTAACAGTGTAAAGATCAGGGTAGTTAGCTGCAATAATGTATTTCCATTATAAACACAACAGTGTTATGAATTGCGTGATGACGAATATACCGTACAGTATGTAACACTGCGGATGAAAAATGCTTACTATGTGACTAATTTTGTGATGACACGAACATAATACATGACAAATTCTATGACGACGAGTGTGTATTATATGACAAATTGTGTGATAGCGAATATGTAATGTATGACAAATTCCCCATGCGTTCTGTAATTTGTGACGAACCTGCCGGATGCCCTATAAAATGGAACATTCAATGCACATTCGTACATATCATCGTCCCACTTACTTTCTACTACCTCAAGGACGTAGAACTATCTTTCATCTAAAGAAATTAAGTACCCGGTATTCTTTCGAATGCAAATTCTTATATTTATAAAAATATCCATATCGCCAAGCGGCAACTCTCGCACTTTCCATTATATATCTAGATTGCTCGGGAAAAAGAGAATAAGTCAAAATATACAACTTTTCAGTACAAGCAATTTAATGCTCTACAGTCTTATAATTGCTAATGTAACATACTAGAAAACTGATTGTATTTTAATTGACTAATTATATTATTTTACTTATATTGTTTATACCAATCTGTAGAACATGTCATGGTGCAACATAATATTGACTTATCTTATTTTGGCCATTTTTTGACTTATACTCTTTTTCCCGAGCAGTCTAGATATGTCAGTAACGTTTTAAATGTAAGTTCTAACCAAGTCACTAATTTACGTAGTGATTTCCAAGAAGTGTCCTTGCAGTTTTGTAATATTTGGTTAATTCTCGCATAAATTTGCAGATTACGGGGTAAACTAAATCGCACTAAGAACTGACGAATTTGTAAATTTGTTGTGGCTTGTTTCTGTTCCCTTTAATGCGTGAAAGATAGAGAGATTGGATTAAAAGTAAAAACTCCATTTTTCACAGGCATTTGTTCGCTATATCAAGATCAGGGGGTTTACATAAGTATACAGTCAGGAGTGAAACATTTCTTTTGAAGGGGTGTCCTTAAACTTTTGGTAGAAGCTGTAGATACTGAACCTTAATGTCAAATTAAAAACATATATACCTGCCTGATATATCATTCAGATTTTGTGTTTTAGAAAGATGGTAAACCCTACAAATATTAGAATTTGCATGTTTTTTTCTTGTTTTATCATGCATATTTCAGACTTTGTATGTGTATATAAATCTTGACCCTAATTTTCAGTGTCAAAGAAATCACGCACCAACATATACAGGGTGTTTCTGGACTAGTGTTACAAACTTTCAGGGATGATGGGGAAGGGCACATGTATCAATTTAAGATAAGGAACCCTGGTCCGGAAATGACTGAGTTGAAAGTTACAGAAAAATAGTTGTGTGGAAATGAAATAATTTTATTCCTCTGTACACCTTATTTATGTGTATTTATCTGTACATCTTACACATACTTTATTCATCTGACGTTGTTTACGTTGTCTACCTACAGTATTCCGTGCAGTGCGCTGTCTGAGGGGTGGGGACAGGAAACTACACTAAAGCAATGCAGATAGCGTAATGTGTAACGGACATGATCGATCCTGATAAGGACGTCTGTAGACAGCAGTGTATGTGTACAAGTTGCAGTGTCCAGTCGATCAGTCCTAGTGAAATGGAGGAGTACACGAGAGCGGGTTACGCAGACCTGATTTTCGAATACGGATGAGCCAATGGGAACAGTAGACAAGCTCACAGATTGTATCGGGCCAAGTACCCTAAGGAGACATCCGGCCCATATCATTTTTCCACGACTGTTCCAAAGGTTAAGGGAAGGAGGACACATGATGCGAAATTATAATTCCATTTCCACATAACTATTTTTGCTTATAACTTTCGACTCAGTCATTTCCGGACCAGGATTCCTTATCTCAAATTGATACATGTGCCCTTCCCCATCATCCCTGAAAGTTTGTAACACCAGCCCGGAAACACCCTGTACATTTACAGAATAAACTCTTGTAGATACTGCGGGTGTAGCTACTATACACAAAGCGTAAAACAATAAGAAAGGCTTTTGTGAAAAGAAGACAAAGAGAAGCAATATAACATTCTAGTATATTTCTCAGTACATATGCACTTTCGTATTGTCATAGATTCCTCTATATAGTATGAAGTAGGAAGTATCATCAACGTCGGACATAAGCTTATTGTTGTCATTTAGGAAATTTCAGGAGATGAATGACCAACTATGAAATTAACTTCAGCGTGGGTTAATTTTCTAAATATATGTGACATTACTTCCCTTCATGTCGTCTGGTTGACCTCATTCCAGGCACTGAGAATGCAACAACATTACAGCATGGCGCACACACCATTGTAATGTTTAATTAATGACCCCCGAGGAGTACCACAGTACATTACACAGCACAAAGACTTGACGCACTACTGTTTTAAAACGCAAGGCGCGAATCTCACTGTAAGCACTACCTGAAACAGTGAGATGTAACTGAAGACAAAAACTATGAGAAGTGTAATCATTCATCAAAATGACGCCCAATGTTTCAAAACTAATCAGGACAAAAAAAAAAGAATGTAATTTTTTTTTACCTGTTGCTAGTTTCTTAAAAGTTCTTCGTCCCACTATAGAGTATATCCTAGAGCACTGCGTGAAGATTCGCCTTTTAGGCTAGTATCTCGTTATTAATGCACTTACGTACTTTAGTTTTGCTGTATTTTAAAAGCATACCGCAATAATGCAAATGAAAACGTATTCTAATGCACTGCATATGTAAGTTGCTTTTGTAAACAGAAGTTGGAAGCTATGGTTACGTAAATACTGATAAAGTCAGAGAAAACAAAACAAAGATGACTTTTAGCTTGAAGAAGAAAAGCTACATACTTATACAGAAAAGAGAGAGTTTATATATTATGTTACAAAGCAAATTCCTCTGTTTTATTACTAATTTTAATTAAGAGAATACGTTGGTGTCAACCCCGGTTGATCTTAAGAGTTTTGTTGTAAACTTCGTTGGGAAATATGCGGAGATGAAAAAGAACCAAATATGGCTGCTAATTTAGTGTATCCGATAGCTTCTTCAATATGCTAACATAGTCGTAACTTCGATTTCTCATAATTTCAGTTTGTTTTGTCTTTTAGTTTGAAGCAGAAAACATATTATATAATATATACAGGATGAACAATAAGAATGGAACATTGCTAATACTGTCGATGACACAGCTCATCTGCCCTGAACCTTGGGGAAGTTAGGGGTATTATTTAGAGGGGTGTGAGTCTAACTTTGGAGCAAGCGGCTGGCTAACGGTACTTTTGGTGTGAATACCCTCTGCTTAATCCCCTTTCTATTTTCTCTAAAAAAACCATTTCTCTCTCTTCATTTGTACTTGGAAGACGAAGGTGAACGTTTGCTTAATAGAACTGCTGGTGTAAATATATATTCAAAGTTAAGACGTAGCAATATAACTTTCATGTGTAGTGGCGCGGAATTGGTAAATCAATGTTTACAATGCTACATTGTATTTCTAACTTTCTCTCCATCCACTCCATCCAAAACTAAAGGATGTGTGATGTATCTCGTCTCACTGTGAAAAGAGAGAGAAAAGAGATATTATGTCTTACTTCGCCTGTGTTGTTATGGCGATGGGGGAGTGGAGCGATGCCGTCTATCCATATTATATAAGGGACTAGTTGATACATTCCTTAGCGCAAAATAAAATAACAAAATCTCTCTCTTCGTACTGTGTAGTTCCGTCACTGAGCTTGTCTTTCAAGAAACTGAGTTCCGGTAGCCTGTATAATAACAAGGTTTTGAAAGGAATCCTGAAAATTTACAACCCTCCTATAATCTCTACCCTCATTTGAAGGGACTTGGGTTTATTGCTACTGAGACAAGATAAACCTTACCAGGTATAGTGCGAAACTACTACCCCAACTCCGCATTCCTTCCAGGGCAGATGAACTGTGTCACTGACAGTAACTTCTTATATTTTAATTTTACAAAAAAAAAAAGTTTACTACAAAAGCTGTTGGAGATAAACCATACAATATGTATGTATTTATTCACATTGCAATGGGTACATACCCGGTGGCAGTGGTACCTAATTACACTCAGTAATGACAATAATAAACTTGTTAATTAAAAATACACTTAATAATAATACCAATAATTAATACAAATAATTAATACTAACAACAATTTTTAATAATAATAATAATAATAATAATAATAATAATAATAATAATAGGGGATATTCCAAATTAAATGAAGCACGATTACTTAAAATAACATTTAAAATAAATCTAATTTGTATCTTAAATCTAAGTTCGAACTAAAACCCACGAGTATGATATGTTCATATCTGCACAAGTACCTTTCCACGTTACACTCATTTCGATGTCAACTCACTCACTGCACTGGAACTACGACACATTTCACTCATTCTATCCTGATTTCACTAACACTTCAAAAACATTTCACTGTTCAAATACTTTGCACTGCCACTATAAACTATAAAGCTTCCCTGACAGGAACACGTTTCACTGACACAACATAATTCTTCACTGATACAACACTTCAATAACAAAATATCATTTACATCCTTTACATACTGTGTATAATTATCGTCTATTAGTAAAATCCTTAAGCCTATTTTTAAATACGTTTTTGGTTGTTGGTAAAGCCTTTGGTAAGTCTGCAGGCAAAGCATTCCAGTCCCTGATAGTACGACTGAGAAAAGAAAACTTTCCAGTGTCCTTCCTCTGTCTTCTTTCCCTCAATTTATATGAGTGGTCGTTCCTTGAAGAGTAATTTGGCTGTTGCAACTTATTTTTTATTTATCTCCAGGCAGGCTCACCTCTGTATGTTTTGAACAGTGCGCATAATCGAATTCGCGTTCTCCTGTCCTTGAGTGTGTCCCATTTTAATGGTGAATTTTTCCGACAACACTTGAGAGCCCGTTTTTGAATCTTTTCCAGTGTCTTAATATGTTCTAATCTGTAAGGATCTCAACATGCAGCACCATATTCCATTACTGGACGAACTAGTGATTTATATGCAATCTCTTTGGATTTATCAGAGCCTTTTCTTAGTACCCTCATCACAAAGTGTAACGCTCTCCATGCTTTTCCCGCTGTGTCCGTAACGTGTTCCCCCCAACCGAGATCGCTGCTAAATGTTATTCCGAGGTATTTACATTTGTTAACTTCCGGAATGGTTTCACCCCCTACCGTATACGATGCGACTATTTTATTTATTTTCCTTGTAAAGCTGATGGCTTTGCTCTTTAGAGAATTTATTTTCATTTTGTTGGCTATTGCTCAATCGTTCATTCTATTTAGGTCAGTCTGAAGAAGAGTAGTATCTTCATAAATTTTTATTTCCCTGTACACCATACAATCATCCGCGAATAAGCGAACCCTAGACAAGATATTAACTGACAGATCATTTACAAAAGGCAGGAATAGAAGAGGCCCCAAGACACTCCCCTGTGGGACTCCGGAAGTAATTTCAATCTCCGGAAGTAATTTCAATATGATACCAGTATACCAGTATTCGAAAAAAGTTATTCAGGCATACAGAGTATGATAGTAAACTTTATTTTTATGGCACCTTCTATTAAAATTTACATATTCCGAATCTCTATTAAATTTTAAGTATGAATCTATAGAAATTTCACCAATTCACCCGTTTCAAGTCAAAGGAATTCCCTTGAAGATTGTTAGAGAACGAAAAAAGTGAGTCCACACCTGTGGAATAATAGCGCGTCTGGCCGCGAAACCAGGTGGCCCGGGTTAAATTCACGATAGGGGCAAGTTACCTGGTTGAGGTTTTTCCGGGCTTTTCCCTCAACCCAATAAGAGCAAATGCTGGGTAACTTTCGGTGCTGGACCCCGTACTCATTTCACCGGTATTATCACCTTCATCTTATTCAGACGCTAAATAACCTAAGATGTTGATACAGCGTCGTAAAATAACCTACTAAAATAAAATAAAAACGAAAAAAGTTATATTTGAAGGCGCAAGATCGGGAGAATATGGGGGATAGCTCCTGGATAGCTGTTTTCGTCATGCTGGCGGAGTGAGAGCGTGCATTAATATGTTGGAGCAGCACTTGATTCAGTATTTCCTGTAGTTTTTCTTCAATTGCGGCCTCAGGCGTCTCAATTGTTGACAATAAATGTCAGCAGTTATGGCTACATTCCTGGGAAATAATTCGTAGTACACGACGCCTTATTTATTTCACTATACGCATAACACTTCTTTGGGCGGACAGTAACTTTGTATTGGATATGGAGTTTTTGTAAGGGCTCACCCATTGCTTATTTTTTTTTATCGATTTGACATAAAGTCACCATTTTCCTTAACAGGTAACAACCTTGGATAGGAATGGTCGACGTTATTCACGAGCTTACCGATGACGAGCAATGAGAGAAGCAGGAATGACCACGCGTTGATTTCTGTTGTTTTCACGTGCGGTACCCATACATCCGATTTTTGAATCTTGCCCATGGACTATGTTGCAAGATGGCTGACTGGTCACATTTAATCACATCTGCCATTTCTCAGATTGACTGGATCATCATTGATTAAAGCGTTCGGAAGATCTTCATCAAAGACCGATTGTCTTCGTAAATGTGGCGAATCATTCACTTCAAATTGGCCCTCTTGGAAACAACAGAACCATTTTCTCACAGTGTTTTCTCCGATGGCATTCTCCCCGTACACGGCACAAATGTTTCGAGCCGCCTCCGCTGCCTTTGCTCCTCTATTAAACTCAAACAGAGAATATATCGGAAGTGTTATTTTTTTCCACTTAACACTGTCTTTATCCCACAAACAGCACAAACGTTCTTCAAATCCGTAAAATTCAAGGTGTATTTACATGCATAACACTCCGAATAACAAATGAGAAACGATAAACAATCTCCAATCTGCTACTAACCATTCAAAACAATATGGACTTAGCACTTAACACACAACAGGATCAGGTTGCTGAATGAAAATACATCGCGCATCAGTCCTTTTGTAACGGATGTGACATATTGGTATTCAGTTTTAGAAGTTAATTTTTGAAAATGCAAATAGATTATTTTGTTTGGATGTTCCATTCTCAAGTGGTCATTTTGCTGTCTTTCATAGACTTATTTAAATCTTCATAATTATTGCTCTGAATATTTTTAATTTACGACATTTTTTGTAGTCTAACGGATGTGACAGAAAATACCAGCCATCTCAACACTTCATTTTATATTAGTTTAAAAATCTGTTAATAATTTTGAATAATTATATTTTAAAAATTATTTAACAACATTAACTATCCGCGTTGATAAGCTCCATGATTATTTATTTTAATTTAAATATTTCCTCGATTAATCGATCGAGTTTTGATCGAGTTGAAAAAATGTTTTAATATACTGTAACACACAATTATTGTTAAATTTAACTTGTGTTCGGTGATAAGCATAAGTATTAAATGTTGTATATCTGTATATATTGTATCGTTATATTACAAAACAACTATTTTAATTACTTACTAACGTATTTATTATGAGGCTTATAATTTATTGTGTCAATTTCTCCGGGAATTTTTTAGACAAACATAAATAACAAAAAGTATGAAGACTCATCTAGTTAATACTGCTTCAGCCATGATTTTAAACATGTGAGTGCATTCACATACTCCGAATTAAGTGCCTCTCTATGTTTAGTAACAATGTTTCCTGCATCACTAAACACGAAAAAACTTTTTTTCTGTCAAGCACTTCTCGTTCAATTTAAATCCAAACGTTTCACCGAGTATACCTCTCAAACTCTCATATGACATAACGAAGTTTACACTTTTCACAGACCACAGAAAACTGATTTTTTTCTTTATCAAACTAAACACACAACCGTCATATACAAACTCAGTACAGAAACTGCAAGCACCTGCAAAAGTACAGCGGTCGAAACAGAAGACTGACGTCTATTGTAATTGAATTACCAGATTTTAGAAAAAGAAGAAGATAGTTACGCTCTCACTTGCACACAGCAGTGTAGACATGGCTATTTTATAAGGAATGAGGGGGAAGAATCCCAGAATAGTATGTATTTCATATGCTAGGAAAATGAGCTGACAACAAGGTGGAAGTTTTCTTGGAAAACCATAAAACTTAATAAGGGTTTCGCATTGTGTTTCAACTTTCAATAGAGGTGGACTAGGTCACTGTCCTCATATCTCCAGCTCTTTCTGAAGTGTTTGTGCAAAGATTTTCTCTACGATATCTGGTTTACAGTTAGAAAATAACAGTACTATTGTGCTTTTAAGTAAGCAATTTCCGAGACAGAAATATTGTCGGACTTTTTAGTATGAGTTTGTATTAACAAAATAATAATTAATATCAACCACAACCGATTAATTTTAATCGACTCGATTATTCGATTAAATATTTTTGATCGATTAATCTTACAACAGAAATCGATCGATTAATCGATTAAATCCCACAACACTAATTTAAACAATGTTGTTTTCTGTAACGGTTGTCACAAGGATTGGTAAAGGATGTGCCAATTAACACGTAAAACAATTTTACTTTACGTGGAAAATTAATGCTTCAGAAAATTTCGGTGAACGCATTAACCTGTGAGATATTCAGATATTTTACTAATATTATTATCTTAATTTCACAAAAGGGTAAATAACTTTAATTTTTTTTAGTACGAGGTGTCTGTTACAAAAGAATGGTTGAACAGTAACATCCCTTGCCCCTCACACGTTGCATGCCATCTCGTCAGCTCGTAACTATAGTTCAACGCAAAGATATGCAGTATAAAGGCTCATTCACAATGAAAATTAAACATAACGTAAGCGTTAACTTAAGAATATAAACGTTACGGTAAAATCAAGAAGTCATAATCATTCACGATGGGAACATAAACATAACCGCAAACATACTTGGTAACCATGGAAACATAACAACGACGCCATTTCCTCATATTCTGTCATATAGCCTACTTCAGCGCTCCACGATTGTGTTCTGTTTGCAAATCACGTAAGCATAAGCATGAAAGTTTGGAGTTTGCAAACTTTCATGTTAACGTCTTACGGTAATGTTTATGTGAATCATTGTGAATGATCCCATTTGGTAGCCTGGGCGCAAACTTCTGTGTTTATGTTACGGTTATGTTTAATTTTCATTGTGAATGGGCCTTAAGAAACCTATGCATCTGTCGACAGGTGATCACATCCTCACAGTTTTAAGTGAAGATATGCAGCGCAGTAAAGCTATGCACCTGTCGACAGGTGATGCATAGTTCTGTATAAAGACATATAGCATAGTAAAGCTATACTACAGTACTGGTACCACAATTTTTCAGAATCGGACACGTTTAAATGACCTTTTAACTAAAAATGACCCAGAGTATAAGCCAGTTAAGTAATAGCGCACCACTGTCAGTCATCATTCTCTTTATTAAACTGTGACACAACTTTGTGGACGACCTAGAAGTTTTCTTTTTTTTAGAGCCTCGCGTTTCTACTACGTACGATTAAATGATTCATTGCCAGAGAGGCGTGTGGAAGTCTGGTTCCATGATATAAAATTTAGAGCTTAGATCGCAAATGGGGATGGAGAGCAAAGGGGCAAGGGTCGTTCTAAATCCGGATTCAGGTGAGGCAGGGGTCACGGACGGGTCGGGGCACGTTGGGTCATTACGTAGCAGACAAAGCTGCAATATGACCGCTGGCTATGGGTTAGGAAGCCAACGTATCCCTTAATACGCAGAAGTTAAAACAGGCAAACTGTAACTTCGCGTGTTAGGTATGATTCGCGGTTCATTCAGAATCAGATACATGATCAATTTTACAAAATTAAATGTGTGAAATGGGATTTCAAAATTAGTTGCAGGGCGTAAACGACGAGATAAAACTTTAACCATTGGAGTTCTACGAAATATTTATTTGGTCATTTTTCAATCTATTATTCAATATGACATTATTAGACAGTGGATGCGGGATGACTTATCGTTGAATGTAGGTGCACATTTACTATATGTTACATTTGTTTCATTCAGACCACTGGCTGAACAGGCTTTAAACGTAAACAGACGACGTCAACATGATACTGTATCTCCGTACAGTCAGAAGGAAAATAAAAATAACGTACTGTAGTACATACCTTGCAAGGTTCAGTCCTCGTCATCATTACCAGCGTTGCAGTAAACGACGATTTATATTCTCATAAGTTATCGAAGTTGAATCGTCTTCGCCTATCGCTTAAACAGTTTTTGTATCGAGAGAATTTCTGAAGAAAACCTCTAAAATGGGGATCACTAAATTTCTTTAGAGGAATATTTGTACTGAGCATCATGTTGCACGTGTCGTTAGACCCGCACAACTAAATGATGATGATGATGTAAATGGTTTCTCAGATTTCATTTCAACGCATTTCTTGTGCGATGAACTGATACAACGTTTCTCTATAGCCTGAGTTGTTCTGGTTTTTATTTCAATTTTACATACATTAAACACGATATTGTCTTCGTTAATACATAAAATGTCACTCCCATACTAAATACTTGAGCAGGATAACATAACTGCACACACTGCGTTGCAATGTGGACCGGGGTTCCTTCGTTATGTACGCTGCTGTACTCGCCAGGTACACAAAAGACGGACGATGCGGCACGTGTCATATACTCCGATACCAAACAACTTCACTTTTCCTTAAGACATCCCGCATCCACTGTCTAGACATTATTGATTGGGGTGGAAGTACAAAAATTAATCTTAGTCCCTTAAATTTACTACAAAAACGAATAATTAACATTTGTTTGAAAAAAACGTTTTGATTATCCAACTAAATTAATTTATTCTGAATTTAATGTATTTAATATTGAACAAACTTACAAACATACTCTGTTAAAATTTTATCATAAAAATCGTAGTAAGTTTAGGCCTATATTACAGGCACATAATCACGATACAAGACGAAATAATAACTCAACATTAGTAGAACCTAAATGTTTCACATCTGCTGGTCTAAAGCATAGCATTAATTTTCGCCCTCTGTTGTATAATTCTTTAGCTAAATTACACCCAGAACTTCTAACGTGTAACTCACTAACATATAACATGAAAATTAGAAACGTTTCATCATTATTACCTCTGGCACCGCCACTTACAAATAATAATAATAATAATAATAATAATAATAATAATAATAATAATAATAATAATAATAATAACAACAACAATAATAATGATTTATTTTAGCTGGCAGAGTTAAGGCCGTAAGTCCTTCTCTTCCACTCAACCAGGAAAAAGTATACATATGTATCAACTTACAAAGAATTCAACAATTTGATTTAGATAAGAGCTACATGTATACAAGAGCTATTTACGAATTAAACAAAATACTATGAACTATTAATTAAACACTGAAATACAAACTATGTAGCAGAATTAAGCTAAAATACATAGAATGTTAATATATTTCAAATAATGTCAAATAATAGAAAGAGATTATTATGAGACAATTTTGAAAATACAGCACTATCAGGATGCATGTCTAAAGGAAGGAGTAACAATGTAGACAGTGATATTTTAACTCAGTATGATTGGAGTGAAATGCTAAGAAGGTTATCTTTTAAGCTGTTTTTAAAAGTGTTTATTGTCTTGCAGCCCCTAATACTTTGTGACAGGGAATTCCATTGTCGCGAGGTGGATATGTAAAAGATGATGAATAACGAGATGTTCTATGAAGAGGTATACTTAACGTGCCACAGATAAGTGATCTGGTATTTACGTCTTGGTTAGAGTATAGATAAGAGAAACGAGACGAAAGGTAATTTGGTGTTGAAGTGTGCAGAATTCGAAAGAGCAATGACAAGGAGTGTAAAGTTCTACGTTCTTTAAGTCGGAGCCACGAAAGACTTGCGAAGGACGGTGATATGTGATCGTATCGTCGGATGTTGCATACGTATCTGACGCACATATTCTGAACTCGCTGTAACTTGACTGACAGTTCAGAACTTAGGTCACTTAACAAAACGTCACAATAATCGAAATGCGGCATTACTAGGGTTTGCACTAGGGTAAGTTTTAGTTGATGGGGTAAAAAGTTTCTTAAGCGACTCAAACAGTGAATGGAGGAACAGATTTTTTTTATCGTTTCTTTAACTTGAAAATTCCAATTTAGATTATTATCCAAAAAGAAGCCAAGTTTTTTTACGACAGATGAATAAGGGATTAGCGCAAATTTTATTCTTACATTCCCACTATATTTCATTTCTTTTGCGAACTGTTAGGCTATTTTTCCCGATACGTCTTTACTCACATGAGAATTACGGAATAAACATATACTGTCACAAGTGGAGGGAGACTTTGTAGCGGTAAGGTCAGCATGTCGGTTCGTCAACTACAAAGATTGGACGCAAACCCAGTATGATATTGCAGAGCAATACAATTCATTAGGGACTCTGCGGGAGATCGTAATGTCTGTTTTTGACTATTCGTTAGTGAGGCTGATTGACTTGCGTCGCTCGCTGAGCACCCCTGCGAAGAGCCGGTAGCTCACAGATCGTGAAGCGTGCCGCCCGGCCGCCGCCGCAAGGGGGGTGACGTGTCGGCTCATGTAACCCAAACACAAGAGGTAACCTGAGATTTTGATTAAATCGTATTATGTTCCAGCAGCCCCACTCAAGCAGACTCCGAAGCGGGGAAGAGGCCAAAGAATACCCGATATTAATTAAAGGAAGAATTATTAAGTTACCTCTTGAGCGCTTGAAAAGTCATACGGCCAATGTACTGCTGGGAATATCGTCTCTTATAACGAGACAACGAGCTTTGGGATCACGATGCAGCTTCGGATGTAAATTAATTAAGTATAACCAAGTACAGCAATTACAAATTATATAACGTTCAAAGGTTGTCGAGTTGCTGGCATGGAAAGCTGTGGTCTGTAACCCAATATTTAGCGTAACACTCAATTTCAGTGCCGAAAGTCGAGTGGTCTCCATGAATGTAATTAATTTCAAAGAACGCGAGGTCAAGAACAATATCCGTGAAATAATTAATATTTGAGGAGAAAAATTCGCTCCGGCGCCGGGGATCGAAACCGGATTCTTGATTCTACGTACCAAGCGCTCTGACCACTGAGCTACGCCGAATTCAATCCACAGTACCGGCGCCGGAGCGAATTTTTCTCCTCAAACATTAATTGTCAATATTACAGATATTATTCTGTAGGACAAATTAATAAATCTATAATATTCTCATAGCTGCAGTGCATATATTTGTACAGATTACTGTGCACGTAACTGCGGAATCACGGCCAAACAAGTCACTCAGCTGAGTGCGCTCCTAGTATAATGACAGTTGACACTGGACATATACGTCAACATATATGCCTAACTTGGAGTCAGGCCACAAAGGGAAACATTGAAGGAGGAGGGTTCGGTCCGGTACTGTGGATTGAATTCGGCGTAGCTCAGTGGTTAGAGCGCTTGGTACGTAGAACCAAGGACCCGGGTTCGATCCCCGGCGCCGGAGCGAATTTTTCTCCTTGAATATTAACTGTCAATATTACAGTTATTATTCTGTAGGACAAATTAATAAATCTATAATATCCGTGAAATAGTTTAGGCCGTGGTATTCAATGTTTTTTGCTAGCGTACACTCAAAATACATTTTCTTTTGCCTTCGTATCCTCAGACTGCATTGCAATTATTTAAGAAATAACAAAAGAATATGATTGATGTTTTATGCAAAATGTATTATTATTATTATTATTATTATTATTATTATTATTATTATTATTATTATTATCATCATCATTATCATTATTTACTTATTTATTTACTAGAGCTTCCTCAAGTTAGAGGCTGCCATTACACAAAGCATACAAAACAATGCAAGAACAAATAGATGATGAAAGATAGCAGAGTAAGAAACAAGGTAAACCAGTACACAAACAAACAATGGCAGTTTACAGAATAAAAAAAAAAAAGTTACAAGTAAAGAAGCAATGAAAGCTAATAAGAAAAAGAAAAAAAATTATAATGGTGCGCCAGTTTTGTCAGTACACTGAATTAGAGTCCATATAGATGGTCCCGTAAAAGTTTGACTGACTAATTAATGAGGAGGGCCAGCTCATTCAGAAGAGATTTGTGCAGTCCTAGGGTCTTACAGAATTGAGAAGAGAAGTTAGGTATCGGTCCTCTTGCTCCAAACATCAATCACGTGACACTGATATCGTGAAGTTGGTATTTATCTTTATAATACGGGATGGTTTGAACGTAGATTGCTCGTTTCTCCTCATGTACGTCTTCAGGCTGTCCTTTATACGTTTAAAACCTGATGGTGGGGTCGGTTATCATACCCTGAGACAGGGATTCGCTAATGGCGAAGGCATATGACTCGGTTAAGAGAGAAGTTTTATATAATATTGTTACTGAATTTGATATTACCAAGAAACAAGTTCGATTAATTAAAATGTGTCTTAGTGAAACTTACAGCAGAGTCCGTATGGCCAGTTTCTATCTAATGCTCTTCCAATTCACTGCAGCCTAAAGCAGGGAGATGCACTATCACCTTTACTGTTTAACTTCGCTCTAGAATATGCCATTAGAAAAGTTCAGGATAACAGACAGGGTTTGGAATTGAACGGGTTACATCAGCTTCTTGTCTATGCGGATGACGTGAATATGTTAGGAGGAAATCCACAAATGATTAGGGAACACACGGAAATTTTACTTGAAGGAAGTAAAGCGATAGGTTTGGAAGTAAATCCCGAAAAGACAAAGTATATGATTATGTCTCGTGACCAGAATACTGTACGAAATAGAAACAAAAATTGCAGATTTATCCTTCGAAGAGGTGGAAAAATTCAAATATCTTGGAGCAACAGTAACAAATATAAATGGCACTCGGGAGGAAATTAAACGCAGAATAAATGCGGGAAATGCCTGTTATTATTCGGTTATTGCCATCTAGCCTGCTGTCAAAAAATCTGAGAGCTAGAATTTATAAAACAGTTATATTACCGGTTGTTCTGTATAGTTGTAAAACTTGGACTCTCACTTTGGGAGAGGAACAGAGATTAAGGGTGTTTGAGAATAAGGATCTTAGGAAAATATTTGGGACTAAGAGGGATGAAGTTACAGGAGAATGGAGAAAGTTACACAACGCAGAACTGCACGCATTGTATTCTTCACCTGACATAATTAGCAACATTAAATCCAGACGTTTGAGATGGGCAGGGCATGTAGCAAGTATGAGTGAATCCAGAAATGTATATAGAGTGTTAGATGGGAGACCTGAGGGAAAAAGACCTTTGGGGAGGCCAGACGTATATGGAAGGATAATGTTAAAATGGGTTTGAGGGAGATGGGATATAATGATAGAAATTGGATTAATCTTGCACAGGATAGGGACCGATGGAGGGCTTATGTGAGGGCGGCAATGAACCTTCGGGTTCTTTAAAAGCCATTTAAGTAAGTAAATAAGTAGGCAAATAAGAGGTCGAGTTTCGTTAATGCATCCAACAAACAGATTTAGTTTTCCTTATGCTTCCCTTATGACGAAGGTAATAGTACTTCCGAAACGTTGGGCGACTTTGCATCTAAGAAACGGCGAATGTCTAAAAATAATATCCTCACAATACGTTCAGTACCTAAGTTGTTTTACACAACCTACTTCAAAGATACTGCACAAATTGAAGTCAAGTATCGACCATTGCAATTTCTCACAATCTGTCGCTTTACTGATAAATTATTTCTTGTCACACGATTGGAAGTCGTAACAAGATATATATTCCCTTTGCTGAGGACTTGACTTCCTCTTCGTAGGTGGTAATTAATGTACGCACATATTTTAACTTAAATAGATTGTTCTAACTACCATCAAAAGTTCATGGCAACAACGTAAACACGGGAGAAAATTGATTGCTAACGCCTCTATATATGATCAGTCATATATTTATGGACTTTGAGAGGAGAACGACAGCCAGAGCTTAATTTTGACAGGGAAAGCTAATATGTTACTAGATAACGGATTTGTATCTAGATAAGTTCCCATTCCCTTACCTCCCTCGTGATAGAAATTAAACTTAGCTTCGAAAAGTTCAAAATTGTGCTTTTCCAGAGCGACGCGTTCCTCTGTATCATAAACATGAGCATCGTATTACAAATTTTAAAACAAAAATGTCACGTGAATTAATTGTCCACATGATTTGGTTACAGCCACACCACAGAAAGAAATTATCAATGAAAGATCTTGTTCTTGCCCGCATAAATGTTCACTGACGCAGTTTGCCGAATCATAGTTCACAAATAGAGTGAATCGGGGGGAGATGACTATCGATGCTTATTTCTTTGTAGTTTCACATTCTTCCAAGAGAGAACGCCACGCGCATGTCTTCATGATCACTGAGACAGTTGAATGTCTGTAAAGTAGAAGCTAACTCATTTTGCCACGTGTTCTGTTGTGAGAAAAAGAAGAGCAAGAAAACAGCTAATTTTTCTGCTATAAAATAATTGCAAAGGTATGTTAAAATTTTAATACATCCTTGTATTCGTAATAACTGTCAAACCTTTGTAATGGATATTGTAGTAAAGGTTTTAAAGTGTGTATTGTTAACAACCAATGACCTTGTTCCTCCATCTTAGATTGCGTCACAGCACTAGGCATCTTAACCTGATACTTTGGGAAAATCATCACTTTTTTCGGGGTAAAATGGCAACGTGTTGCAAGAGTTTTATTTTTTGCTTTACTGCAGGGAATGTGTAAACATTACGTAAGATCCTCTGATAGAAGTCACTGGATTGAGGACAGTCTTCAACTTGTGATGGAACATGTTATAACAGGGGTTATGAACTGTTTTAGAGCATCGCAAGCATACGGGATTTCTTACCGTACCCTTAAACGCCTCCTAAAAGAGAATGATGACAAAAAAAAATATACTGGATTGAATTCATTGTGTGCAAGAAGTGATTTCACGAGTCTTGCACACGGCAATAAAATATGTGCAAATGACTGTGTTCCTAAGTAGTGATAAACGAATGAGAAAGTGTCCATGAGCTTTAGATTAAGTCAGTTTTGTTATATACATGTATCAAACCAAGTTCAGGTAAAATACATATAGGCTATCAGTAAATGTGTTAATTGCATTTGCCATCTTACTCGACTATGGGGGAAAGATGCCAACGGTGCTGGTAAGAAGAAAACCTGTATCTATAAACAAGGGAATTAATGTTTTCTGTTTTGTACCAAAAATAGACTTTGATATTTCAATACGAAATTCAAAACTAAACGAACAGTATCTTAAATTTTCAGTCAAAGAAAAAGTCAGGTATCTTCCCACGATCCACTCTATTGGTGAAAATAGGGGGGTCTATAATGCTGACATAGGATATAAACCTTGGGACTCTGATGATGGGATTTGGCTCTGTCAGAGATAAGACAGGATGGCCTGCCTGACAATCGGATTCACGAATGCCACTCAGTCCACCTGTAGGACTGGAATAATCATAGCAAAATGAGCCAATATGCGCCTTATTGAACGCATCCTTTCCGTGTCCTGTCCTCGGAAAGACAGCTAGCCACAGCTCATGGCGAAACTACCACTAAAACTGCGCATATTGATCTCTACAGCAGTTACGCAAATATAACAATTCAGTTCTTCATGTTAACTTTATGGATGTGAAAATTTATTTTGAATGTTACTTTACGAGACAACTTGGAAAGAGTAGCTGAGTTGACAACCTCGTGAACGCCCACCTTGTTACGTGTCATTGGAGATAGATTCACGAACTGAATGCATTTCACCAGTTAAGAGCGGAAGAATGGGCACTGTTTACTCAAAGAAGAGGCAGTACATTTTTCGATAAACTTCCGTTCAAGCAAACATTTTGCAATATTTCAGCCATAATGAGTAGATATTTTCTAATACTCGTCTATCTGCTGTTCAGATCTACATATATTATATTCTAAGTTTGAGGTGAAATTTAAACGTGAGATCATTAACAGTTCCCATGTCAGTTAAAGTGCGCAGTTAACTACGATACCCAAACATCAATACATGGAAAAATAGGAAGAATTTTTATTATGAGCTTATTATTATTATTATTACTATTATTATTATTATTATTATTATTATTCGGCGAGATGAGGCCGAGGATTCGCCATTGATTACCTGACATTTGCCTTACGATTGGGGAAAAACTCTGAAAAAAAAAAACCCAACCAGCTTATCAGCCCAAGCGGGAATCGAACCCGTGCACGAGATTATTATTATTATTATTATTATTATTATTACTATTATTATTATTATTATTATTATTATTATTATTATTATTATTACTTACTTACTCGCTGGCTGGCTTTTAAGGAACCCGGAGGTTCATTGCCGCCCTCGCATAAGCCCGCCATCGGTCCCTATCCTGTGCAATATTAATCCAGTCTCTATCACCATATCCCACCTCCCTCAAATCCATTTTAATATTATCTTCCCATCTACGTCTCGGCTTCCCCAAAGGTCTTTTTTCCTCCGGCCTCCCCACTAACACTCTATATGCATTTCTGCATGCGTCCATATGTGCTACATGCCCTGCCCATCTAAAACGCCTGGATTTAATGTTCCTATTATGTCAGGTGAAGAAAACATGTATGTGTGTACTACGGAATTATATTATTTGTTATTTTATACTTCGTTTACGTGGATAGCCTACAGTGGTAGGAAGTATTCAATAAATTAATTATTATGGAATAAATTACGAGTAATTACATCGATAGGAATCACTGTATCCACTCTTTAATTTACATATAGCTTCGTGTTGTTTTTCAAAAGTACTGAATTATTAGCATTTTAAGGTTGTTACACGCCAGCATGACTTACATTTTGTGTTGAATGCAGATTGGCAGAGATACATGGTTCAACGTTAAAATTTTTCTGTAAAAAGAATCCATTCACTGTCACTTATTACAATAAACTATAATTTATTCGCATTCCTTACTACTTTAGCATACTGTATATTGAGAGAGCGATATAACCTTTGGCACATCAGTTACGAAATCGTTTCATTAGAACGAAAGCATGCAGTAGTAGCAGCAGCAGCAGCTCTTCAAGTAAGGGAGATGGTATCGAAGCTTATTTGAAGTCTTTATCGCGAATTCCAATTTAGCTAGCGTCGACGGAGTATGCCGACGACAAACAAAAAGGCTGTGATAAGATATTGAGATACTTGCTATTACAACGAGACCTTTTGAGTCTATCCCATTAAGCATGCTATTATGGGGCACACACCACATTAATTTTATGGCTTCACTCCATCAGGAAGGAGTCCTTACAAGAACATAGCCGTGTTTGTGTGTTTTTCTTGTACAATGTGTATTATAAGAGATATTCCTTTTCCAAAATAAAAATGTTATCGGTACTGCAAAGTTTCTACGTAGTAACGGAGGTGCTATTCTGTCGTGGTGCACTCAGCGGTTAAGGAACGATTTTAACGCCGTATGGAACCCACAGTTGTGAGATGGATAATATTCATGGTTTATTTCTTACAAAACATGATGTAATACATGAAATCATCTTAATCCTGGATTCTTAAACATCTCTGAAACTGATACCATTCCTAAACGTTAGTCTGACAGACTGCTTGGAAATGAATGAAATATATTTGAACTTAGAAACGCTATTAAAAACCATTTTATACATTATAGTAATTGAATAATGTTTTAAAGTAGAGAAGAACACAAACAATCTCTACATGTAGGCCTATTATAATACATATTATGTTATAACATCATTAATTCACAGTTTTCTGCCCAAGGGTTGGCCTTTCACTGCAAACCCAACATTCTCCAATGTTTCCTATTTCTGCCTTCCTCTTCATCTCCGTACACGATATATAATAATAATAATAATAATAATAATAATAATAATAATAATAATAATAATAATAATAATAATAATATTTACAAATGGCTTTTAAGGAACCCAGAGGTTAATTGCCGCCCTCACATAAGCCCGCCATTGGTCCCTATCCTGTGCAAGATTAATCCAGTGTCTATCATCATATCCCACTTCCCTCAAATTCATATTAATATTATCCTTCCGTCTAAGTCTCGGCCTCCCGAAAGGACTTTTTCCTTCCTGTCTCCCAACTAACATTTTATATGCATTTCGAGGTTCGCCCAGCCCATCTCAAACGTCTGGATTTAATATTCCCAATTATGTCAGGTGAAGAATACAATGCGTGCAGTTTTGCGGTGTGTAATTTTCTCCATTCTCCTGTAACTTAATCCCTCTTAGCTCCAAATATTTTCCTAAGAACCTTATTCTCAAACACCCTTAATCTCTGTTCCTCTCTCAAAGTGAGAGTCCAAGTTTCATAACCATACAGAACAACCGGTAATATAACTGTTTTATAAATTCTAACTTTCAGATTTTTTCGACAGACTAGATGAAAAAAGCTTCTCAACCGAATAATAACAGGCATTTCCCATATTTATTCTGCGTTTAATTTCGTCCCGAGTGTCATTTGTATTTGTTACTGTTGCTCCAATAATAATAATAATAATAATAATAATAATAATAATAATAATAATAATAATAATAATAATAATAATAATAATAATAATAATAATAATTATTATTATTATTATTATTATTATTATTTATTTATTTAATGTGCTGTACAACAGCCAGTGGCCAATTACAGTGCAGCACAAATATAACAAAAACATAAAACAAAAATAATTATTACACATAAATATAATTAAAATTAATTACAATAATGACGATGAATGGATAACTAAGAATACTATGAGACAATGTTAATTGAGTATAATGCCTAAAAGAATACATAAATGATAAATCGTTGCCAAGAGCAAACAAAGTCTATACATTGAAGGGATCGAATTCGCAGCCATGCATGTTGGCATTTTTAATGCATCTGGAGACTGGTGAAAGAAATTTCGAATTTCTAATATAGAAAAGTTTGTGGGCTCTCATATCTTTGGTTGGAATACGTAAGGTAATATTGTTTAAGAAAGAGTCACAGGATATATCACCTTTGAGGACTTTACAAAAGAACAGATAATCTAGCTCATGGCGTCTAGCATATAGATTTTGACAATTAAAATATTCACATTTTCTCTCATAACTATACCCGGAATTAATGGGCAGAAATCTGAATGAACATAAGGACATAAATTTTCTTTGTATATTTTCTAATTTAGCCGAGTCCGTAGTTGTAATCGAGTTCCAAACTACAGATGCATATTCTAGTTTCGATCGCACCAATGTATAGTATAGCATTAAAAGAGAATCGGGCGTGGAAAAAGAATAAGTTATTGACCGTATTATTCCTAGCATTCTGATTGCGTGATTGTAAATGTAATCAACGTGACTATGAAAATACAATTTACTGTCAAAGAATATTCCCAAATCTTTTACGCAATCCGTTCTGTTAATTAGTACATTATTTAGATAATAATTAAATTTCAGTGAAGAAGTTTTTCTAGAAAAGGTTATTACATTAGTTTTGGATACGTTAATTTTCATAGCGTTTTCTTCCGACCATTTAGCGACTGAATTAATGTCACATTGAAGTGATTGACAGTCAGTACTACTTTTGATTGTACGAAAAATTTTTAAATCGTCTGCAAATAATAAACAGTCAGAACTTATTCTTTTACATATATCATCTATGAATATAATAAATAGGAGAGGTCCTAAAGTAGATCCCTGCGGGACTCCGCAATTTATATTATAAGAGTAAGAGTGTATATTAAACAGTCTTACACATGAAACTCTATTACTTAAATAATTTTCGAACCACTTTACGTACCTTACAGAAAGGCCAATATTTCCTAACTCATGAAGAAGGATATAGTGCGGAACTACATCAAAAGCTTTGCTGAAATAATAATAATAATAATAATAATAATAATAATAATAATAATAATAATAGCCTAATAGTAATAATAATAATAATAATAGCCTAATAGTAATAATAATAATAATATCTTTACCTTCAAGAGTAGGGTAAGAATTTGTTATAAAATTAGTAAATTTGTAATAAACAATTTGTATAATTATATTTATATTATTTATATTGCATTATTTTATTTTATATCCTAAAATTGGTTGATATGTGGTTTATGTAAAAAAGGATACATTTCGAGAAATAATTACTTTTTGTGGAATTTAATCAAAGATTCAGGGTGAGTCATGATAAATTTGCATTGCTACTAAAATATAGGCATTGCATTTATTATTCACCCTGAAGATTAGTTATTTACTGTATATTGATGAAGGATATGTCAAAGTATAAAAATATGTATATTGGCATGTAGGAAAGATCAATTTGTATTACATATTAATACACTGGTAGATTTGAAGACAATAGGGGATATATAAATGACATAAAAATCTACAGCTATTCTTTTTACTAGGTCCATCATATTTAGTTGCAGTGTTCTAGTTCACATTCTCTTGTGTTTCGCATTCATGGTTGTTGATTGTGTTATTGATAATAACTTCAACAATACTGTTTGTATGACCTATATTATGTAGCCAAAGCCTATTACCCTAGATCATATATGTAACAGATAACTCCTCGCTACGTTAAAATCGGCAGCACTTTGAAGAGAACAACCGCCAGGATCGCCACTCGTCCGCCGTAAACGAACACGAGATGGCAGCACAGTCGCTAATGCAATTCAAATGGAAATTATGACATGACTCCTTATGTAACAACTAGATGGCAGCGTAGTAAACCTGACAAAAGTTGTTAACCTCAAAGCCTATAAGCCCGACATATATGTTACATATATGATCTAGGCTATTACATAAACCACTCATGGCCTACATTTTATGAACCACTGTTACAATTACAGCACTATTTTCGAATGTTTTGTGAAACATATTTTACCGTAATTTATAGCTACAGGAACTATTCCTCTAAATATTTGTACTTTCGTGAATTAGGCCTCTTGTGTTAGTTGGGCCTATGAGATACTGTTCTGTAGATGAAACCTGGCTCTATCACGTCTGAGGCAGGATGGACCACTTGTCAGAATCGGATTCTCGAATGCCACTCGACCTACCTGTTGTACTCTGTCAAACTTTGCATATACGAGGTTTCAAAAGTAACGCAAAATTGCAATTAAAATTCAATGAGAGGGTTACGAGCAAAAAGTTCAGACACGTCAGATCTTATATTTAGGAATAAATACTTTTATGAAAACAAAATTTGTGACGTCATCGAAACACTTATGAATGGCGCGCACACTATGCTCACTTCACGCACTGGTGTTGCAAAGGTTCATTTCACACACTGCTCACAGTGCATGAAATTGCACTTCATGCACTATCGTAGAAAAATGCAGTTTTATCGATGAAATCGAAATAAAACAAAATATTCTTATGAGAAAATGATGTTTTTATGTTTCCGACATGTTAATGTTTTCTGAATTTCGATTCTATTCTACTCACAGTTCACTGAGAAATAAATGGCCAATTTGGTTAAGTTTCGTTATGAAGTATACATGTAGGCATACATATCTCTAGTTGTGTATATCTTGTCACCAAATCCTATCTCCGGAATGACAATTCTCTCATTTTCTCTATCTTCTCGCTTCTTTTCATTTTCTTTGTTCTCTCAGTCTATCGTTATTAGTCTCGTTTCTCTTACCTATACTCTAATCATGACGTCAATACCAAATCGCTTATCTGTGGCATGTTAAGTATATCTCTTTATAAAACATCTCGTTTTTCCTCATCTTTTACAGTATCCACCTCGCGACAATGGAATTCCTTGTCACAAAGTATTAGGGGCTGCAAGACAATACACATTTTTAAAAATAGTTTAAAGGATAACCTTCTTAGTAATTCACTCTAATTATACTGACTTAAACGGGTATTGACTATATGGAAACTTCTTTCTTTAGACATGTATCCTGACAGCGCTGTATTTTCAAAATTGTCTCATAATAATGTCTTTGTATTATCTAACATTATTTGTAATATATTGACATTCTATGCATTTTAGTTTACTATACAGTTTGCATTTCATTGTTTCATTAATAGTTCATACTATTTTACGGTTTAATTCATAAGTAACTCTTGTATACACGTAACTTTTATCTAAATCAAATTGTTGTATTCTTTGTAGCTTGTAAGTTCATACATAATGTAATAATACTTTTTGCTGCTTGAGTGGAAGAGAAGGCCTTACGTCCTTAACTCTGCCAGCTAAAATATTATTATTATTATTATTATTATTATTATTATTATTATTATTATTATTATTATTATTACTTACTTACTTACTAGCTTTTAAGGAACCCGGAGGTTCAGTGCCGCCCTCACATAAGCCCGCCATCGATCCCTATCCTGAGCAAGATTAATCCAGTCTCTACCATCATATCCCACCTCCCTCAAATCCATTTTAATATTATCCTCCCATCTACGTCTCGGCCTCCCCAAAGGTCTTTTTCCCGCCGGCCTCCCAACTAACACTCTATATGCATTTCTGGATTCGCCCATACGTGCTACATGCCCTGCCCATCTCAAACGTCTGGATTTAATGTTCGTAATTATGTCAGGTGAAGAATACAAAGCGTACAGCTCTGCGTTGTGTAACTTTCTCCATTCTCCTGTAACTTCATCCCTCTTCGCCCCAAATATTTTCCTAAGAACCTTATTCTCAAACACCCTTAATCTCTGTTCCTCTCTCAAAGTTAGAGTCCAAGTTTCACAACCATACAGAACAACCGGTAATATAACTGTTTTATAAATTCTAATAATAATATTATTGTCTTCCTTTACTCCCTTCTTATTTTACTCTTTATTGATTATTTCGTCCAGTATTTCTGTCATTCTATCATTTATGTATTTTTATGTCTCTGTGTTTGTTCGTTTCTCTTCCAATATCTGTACGGTACCTCTTTACATACATACTAATCTCTCTCTTTAAATGTGTTACGAGCTCATCTGATTTTAATGATCCTCTTAAATCTCGAAAGATATGATTTTGGACGAACTGGGCAGGCTGGCACACCCTCAAACGTTTGTATCTTTTCTATTCCCATTCTATCATCATTACCCCAGCAATTAAGGGCCCTTTAGAAGTCAAAGCCCCGAAGTGCTGTAGATGTACTTCCTCGCAATTGGTTCATCGGAGCTGCTGTGGGTGTAGGCAATCAGGTCGCTGGTTGTTTGCTCAGCGCTACCTGACGCCCACGCCAACAGAACTTGGCAGGCTTCCGCCCCACGCTTCAACTTGTGTTTCGAACACTGGAGGCTTCCTTTCTCGGAAACGGCGTCAATTCACGTCCTCCCTCGCCTGTTATTCTCGTATTTTCTTAATCCATTCTGCTATTGTAGCAATACACTGCAATATGTTACACAGTGCGAAAAAAAATTGAATTCGGAGAAATACTATTAAAGTGTTACGAAATAAAAAACATGACCGACACCCACAGTGGATCACGGACTTGGATATCTTTAGCAATATTAATGAATTAATAATACATACATCATCGAAATGGTAGCCGTCCAAATCTTGGATTTAAAATATCGGCATCCTAATCAATTCAAATGAACAAAAAAGAAAATGTAAATTAATGTAAAAAAATACATAATGAAATTTTAGAAAAGAATATTCTGCGACAAGATGTGGTAGCTATCAAAACGATACAAATTTATTGCAAATAAATAATATACATTGAATATCATAAAGATGAATCGAGATGGTGATTGATGATGTTCAATGAAGATTTTAAAATGGTTGATGCAATTATCTGAAGAGTCTTTTAAGGGAACCTTTAATTTTCTGAGGATCTCCAATGTAAATTTGGGAATTGTTCCAAACATATTAAGTTCAATGACATTCCAATCTTGAATATTATATTTATGACTGAGATCATCACAGCATGGAAAGTAAATAGCGCGTTTCTCTTCATGTATATGCTTTGGTTGATCTTCATTAATTTCGAACCTTACAGTGGGGTCAAGAATGAGACCAGTTTTTTTATCTCGGTCAGATTATTATAATGTCAGCACGCCGTGTAGATCCTTCCGTAGAAAGACATAGAACTTCCTCATATACTTCGTATTTACCATGTTCCCTTAATCTGTTAGCAATTATTGAGCGGACTGTGATATGTCTGTCAATTCGCAGTAATTAAAAAATCTATATTAATATAAAAACACTGTCACGAAAGTGAGTGATACTTTCTCAATATACAGGTTTCACGAATTTCACAAGAATTAAATTAATTTATGACCGGTGTTAGCAAAATCAGTCCCTACCGTGAAAAATGCCAAAATGTGTGTAGGTAAACTGAGTCCCTGTCATAAATGGTGAATAGGTAAACTCAGTCCCCACTAAATTTCGTCACGACAAAATCTTAACCTCCCTTTTTCCAGACATGGAACTGGCAATCAACTAGTAAAACTAGTAGTTGGTTGATGTGGTAAAACATTAATAAATTGTCACTTCACTTTAAGGGGGGATATACAGGTTTGAGTACTAAAAAATTAGAGAAAGCCAATATTTTTTTCTCAGTATCTAATGACTCTTTCATCTTGCAATTTGACATGCTCAGTATTCACTGCTTCTGCAATTACAGACTATTTTCAGATTTACTAAAAGTTTCACCATTATGACTCATAATCATAACAAAAAACTGGCAGTTTTGTGCACTCATGTGCCGTTTTTATGATAATGTCCATAAATATGAATATTTCTGAGTCATTACTTTCTCTATTTAATCTTGAATGTCAAATGAATGATATGAACTAAAATCTTTGAAATGTCTACAGTAGAAGTTTTTTTTTTTTTAATTTCTTATGGGAGGTTAAATTTTTAATGTTCTTTAGTTTAAAAAAAAATAAAAAAAACCTATAAATGTTACAGCAATAATTGTAGTTCATCTTGTTCACCAGTATGAAAGACGGTTGGACGCAAACTTTTACTACGGTATCTTTTCAAAACTTATCTAGTTATAACAAAAACGGTTTTGAAAAATACAAGTTACGGGAAAAGAGCGTTAAATATACCTAATGTGTGTGGAGATCTAAATAAGCGCATGCTCGCACGTTTATGGCCGTAATTACCAAAATATTTTATACTCCCTCCATTCCAAAATATGGTATAGTAACAAACAAAACAAGTTTGATTATTCTTGTTGTGTAGGCTTTCACGGCCGGAGTCTATAGATCTAGATTCGTTTTTCGGGCTGAAAGGCCGTGGTCTGTTGGTTGATTTTCTACCAGACGGTTCGTCTGCTCCTACGGCAGACATCATCAGTGGAGTGGTAATCGAGGTCGCAAAACTCTTCGAGAAGCGATCGAAATCTACAAGCATGGCAACAACTTTAATCGCAAGGAAGAAGGCTTAAAATTAAACAAATGTTGGCACCCGGTTCTAAACAGAACATACAAGAAGCCACAACAACAGAATGACGGAACCAAGAACAGGAGCAGAGAACTAACCGGCGCGGACTGCAGCGACAACAGGCCTCGGCCCGCTAGATGCACTATAAATACGCCCGCACAACCAGCGAAGTGAGACAAGTGGCCAACAGGCTTGGAGCTCACATATTCAGTTTTTCACAGCCCCAACTCCCCCCTTGCAAGGACGTGTTTTCACGTACCTTTAAAGTTTCTCCTCATTATTTAAGTTGTGTCATGTAATTAATTCAGTTGATATATAATTAATTGATATGTAATTAATTAAGATGATATGTAATTTATTTGATATGTAAATGAATTAAGGTGATATGTAATTCATTAAGATGATATGTAATTAAGTTTGTATGTAATTAATTAAGGTCATATGTAATTACTTAAATTGGTAATAGATGGGTGAAATAGAAGTAGGCCTACTTATAAGTTAGATTTACTTTTGCTTTTTGTAGGCGTTATTATAGAATAATTTTTATTTATAGTCCTAGGTTTATTGCATCTACTATTTATAGATTTACGTTTATTTTATTTTATTTCATTTACGTTTATTTTATTTTATTTTATGTAATTGTAATTATTGTATATTATATATCACTGCCTCCGGGTGTATACCCAATTGTAGTGATAATAAATAGTCTACATATAATTAGACTTCGTGGAATTGCCACGAATCGTAAGGTTTACTGCGCACGCGGTATAGACTGTATGAGAAGGGCGCGTGCAACGGATGAAGTGTGCCTCTAATGTAAACACTGAGCAGTATACTGCGGTTACAATAAAACCTGTATCCTGCATTCAAGAAATATAATGAATGATCATTGAAGCAGGAAATGTCTAAACATGTAAATACACAATTATTTTATAGTGAGATATATTAACTCTCAAAATTTACCTGTAAGATATTCACATCATCCTTCAATATGTGCATTGCAGTGAAGAGTTACGTACATTTTGAGCGACTGCAAAGTAACCTCCTCCGATGGTCACTTAAACAGTTTTTATTTTGGGAAAATGTACGTTCAACATCACACCATGTAATACGTACATATTTGAAGAATGGAAAGTCACTGCGTTTTAGTACACCAACTTCAGATGTCTTGTCGTGACCCGACAGTACATCATTTATAATACGAAGTTGTGAATAGGCAGAATTTTTAGCAATAATGTTTCTCAACTTACATTTCATTTTTTCTGAAATTAGTGAATTGTTATTTTGGATAACGGTTTGTGATACTTTATCCACTATATTAAGGGCTTCTGAGAGTTGTAGTTTTTGACGATTCTAACAGGATGATACTTTGGACACGATTTTAAAATTAGAATCAATGAACAGAATATCTTCCAATAGCTGTTCAGAAGGCAATGATTTTACATATGCAACAGCGGAACTATCTGTGCAATCCAATACATCAATTACCTCCATTATTTTACCGTAATGTTCTGAATAATAATTAACAGCATCCAACCACGTTCCCTAACGGGTCAAGACTGGCTGCGGGGGTAAGGGTATTCCAGGGGCAATTATTTGGAACAGCAACACTCCCATTGTAGTATGTTTGATTGACTTCTTGTCTGCACTGAACAAATGTTAAAGCTTTGACTATTCCAACTACAGTAATGCAAAAACATTTGCTTACATAGGTATACCTTAGCTGTAGCTGCTTTATTTATTTGGACCGGTCACAACTCTTAACATGAACTGCTTATACTACGAGACCGGGCGGTCGCTCACCTCTTCTATATTACCCTACATCGGCAACCTGATTGCATGCTGCGTGTGGCAATTCAACGAAGTCTACATATAATTATACATACACTTCCCATCTCTCATTCAGCCCCAGGATCAGTTGCCTCAGGTACGCCGAGAAGAGTTTTGCGACCTCGGATACCACTCCACTGATGATGTCTGCCGTAGGAGCAGACGAAACGTCTGGTAGAAAATCAACCAACAGACCACGGACTCTCAGCCCGGAAAAGGAATCTAGAACAAGTTTGATTTTTGCGCATGCGCGCACGAAATGTTTCGCTGTGTGGTATTCTGTTCAGTAGCGAAGGGACTATCAGACAGTGCAGTTGTGAACGTTTCTAGTCTTCTGTAGTGCATCAAACTATAATATTTAAATAGTTCATCATGGACAGAAATCAAATAGGCACCTGCTGTGGTGTTCCTGTTTCAGAAAATGTAACACCAACCCAGTCAATTTTGAACAGAACATCTAAGACTCAACAGTTGTACAAAAAAGACTCTCCAAAGGCTAGATCAGTGATGTCAACTGATGCCCATAGGAGCAAGTGCGCGCTTTAGAGCCCAGGAGAGCCTGAGCGCTTTACAGCGGAAAGGAAAGAGACAGACGAAAGAGGTAGAATATGCTGCTTGGTCGAGCTATATACAGGGATGGCCAGCACTGATTCAATGGATAAAGGGAAGAGAACTTATTAAAACCGTATCCATGTTAATTTTTAGATTTGTCTGAGAAGTATAAGTGCATTATAAGAATGTAAGTTTTAATTTGAATGTTCATTTTTCACAAGTTTGCTTTTTTATTCAAAAGGAATATTTTCTCAACTTTTTTACAGAAAAGTGAAATTTTCAGATATGTTTATTTAGTAGCCTTACAGGTACTAAAACAATGTTTTCGTAAATCTAATATATCGTAAATACGTATTACTGAAGATAGTGTATTAAAATGTTTGAAAATATTCGCATGCAAAATGTTTGTAAGGAAATGAATTAACAAAGCAAATACTGTTACATCACAAACAAAAGATAGGTGCTTATGTGTTGGTAAAACATCAGCTCTATAGCTTCAGCAGATTTCGAGATAATTTAATATTCTGATAACAGAAAGTTGCGCACCAATATCACCTAAAAGCATAATGCGATAAGAGTTTTATTATGTAATATTAGTTACAGTTAAAACATATCATCGATATCAATTTGAACTTATCATGTTATATTCAGTGTCTTTCTTTGGGATAACACTTTCCTTATGAATGATGTGTTTAATTCACTTAGTATAGTATAGTTGTAGTTATTATGGAATTTGTGTGAATATTCCTTCTTTACTTTTTGTTATGTTATTAACGTTTAAAACACAACTGCAATATTAGGCTAAGAAATAGGTGTTAGTACCTTTGTTTCACAGACAATAAGTACCTTTGTTTCACAGACAATATAGAAAATAATAAACAGAAAGAAGCCATATAAAATAACGACATAAAATTTCACGTTCCGTTTGAAGTTTGTGCATCACTGTTTTCTTAATACAACAGGCTGCTTATTCCTCCTAGCATACCTAGCGCTTAATGCCCGCGCACGACATCAAGGTCAGAAAAATGCGCTTGCTTTGACATCACTGGGCTAGATATAGCAAAAAAAGGACACATTTTGGGAACTAGTCTGTAAGTGCAGAACTGATATACGATTACTATTTTAATCCTAAGGAAATAAAAATGCGTGGAGCGAACACTAACCAAGTCACGAAGTTTCTCACAAGTCGACGCACGTGATACAAAGTCATTCTGCGCTTTGCATGTTCCCACTTGCGCCCTACACTTTTATTGCCTTCCAGAAACTCTCCTGCCTCCCTCGTCCCCCAACTGATGATGGCTGCCCCTTCGTGGTCATTAGCACGCAACAAGGCAGGTGATAAAAGTTTATACCAGTGATGAATGAGACCTGATGCTTCAGAATTCATCTTCCTTTTAATTATTCAAAATACTGAATTAAGTTTTCTATAAGAGATTACTACTTAATAATAATAATAATAATAATAATAATAATAATAATAATAATAATAATAATAATAATAATAATAATAATTACTTACTGGCTCTTAAGGAACCCGGAGGATCATTGCCTCACATAAGCCCGCCATTGGTCCCTAACCTGAGCAAGATTAATCCATTCTCTATCATCATATCCCACCTCCCTCAAATCCATGTTAATATTATCTTCCCATCTACGTCTCGGCCTCCCCAAAGGTCTTTTTCCCTCCGGCCTCCCAACTAACACTCTATATGCTTTTCTGGATTCGCCCATACGTGCTACATGTCCTGCCCATCTCAAACGTCTAGATTTAATGTTCCTAATTATGTCAGGTGAAGAATACAATGCGTGCAGTTCTGTGTTGTGTAACTTTCTCCATTCTCCTGTAACTTCATCCCTCTTAGCCCCAAATATTTTCCTAAGCACCTTATTCTCAAACAGCCTTAACCTATGTTCCTCTCTCAAAGTGAGAGTCCAAGTTTCACAACCATAAAGAAGAACCGGTAATATAACTGTTTTATAAATTCTAACTTTCAGTTTTTTTGACAGCAGACTGGATGATAAAAGCTTCTCAACCGAATAATAACAGGCATTTCCCATATTTATTCTGTGTTTAATTTCCTCCCGAGTATCATTTATATTTGTTACTGTTCCTCCAAGATATTTGAACTTCTCTACCTCTCCAAAAGATACATTTCCAATTTTTATATTTCCATTTCGTACAATATTCTCGTCACGAAACATAATCATATACTTTGTCTTTTCGGGATTTACTTCGAAACCTATCTCTTTACTTGCTTCCAGTAAAATTCCTGTGTTTTCCCTGATCGTTTGTGGATTAATAATAATAATAATAATAATAATAATAATAATAATAATAATAACAATAATAAGTATAGATTGGTAGCCTCACTTTATTCATTGGAAAACTGTTCACTTACTATTGAAATAAACAAGAACTAACTCAGTAGGCTACATTTCGAATGTTTATGGTTTAGTCTTCAACTGAACATAAGGGTGAGAAGAACCAAATACGCAAATCCATGTGACTAACCTGAAGAATATGAGGTATCATATGAGGGATTCACAACCAGAGTGGACCAAGTCCATCTGACATAGTTCTGAGATATTGAGTCTTAAAGTTCCTGGCTCACGCTTAGCAACCTTCACCTTCCATAGGAAATGCTGCCCTCTGTGGAGTGACTTTGTTACGGCAATGAAGAAATCTAAGTTTTCTTCATCCGAGATTGTATTAATCCACAAACTGACCACTGGTGGACTTGGTCCATTCTGGTTGTGAGCCCCTCATATGTAAAAGGAAAAAAGAAGAAGAAAGAAATGGACACATATTTTCTTCATCCTATGCAAAATATAATTATAACGAAATCCATTGGTATAGAATTCAAGAACATAGTCATATTGTGTGTCTGATTTCAAATAGGTCTAATAACCTTTAACTTTATGCTAGAAAGTGTTGTACCATTCATTTATATTATTTCAGGATATTTTATCAATTGTTATTTTACGACGCTTTCTTAACTACGATAGTTATCTGGCGTCTGAGTGAAATGAAGGTGATAATGCCAGCGAAATGAGTCCAGGGTCCAGTGCCGAAAGTTACCCTGCATTTGCTCTGAATGTGTTCAGGCAAAATCCCAGAAAAAACCTCAACCAGTAACTTGTTCCAATCAGGTTTTGAGCCCAGGCCCTCTTGTTGCACGGTCAGCCATGCTAACCGTTATTCCACAGCGATGGACCTCAGGAAAAATTGATTTATAGATACGGAATGTGACCACTTTTTCTGTAGAACTGAATATGACCATTTTTTCTGTAGAAATGAATATGACCATTTTTTTCTGTAGAACTGAATATGACCACTTTTTCTGTAGAAATGAATATGACCATTTTTTCTGTAGGTCTGAATATGACCACTTTTTCTGTAGAACTGATTATGATCACTTTTTCTATAGAACTCAATATAGCCATTTCTTCTATAGAACTGCATATGACCACTTTTTCTGTAGAACTGAATATGACCATTTTTTTCTGTAGAACTGAATATGACCATTTTTTCTGTAGAACTGAGTATGACCTTTTTCTGTAGAACTGAATATGACCTTTTTCTGTAGAACTGAATATGACCACTTTCTCTGTAGGACTGAATATGACCACTTTTTCTGTAGAACTCAAGATGACCATTTTTTCTGTAGAAATGCATATGACCACTTTTTCTATAGAATTGAATATGACCATTTTTTCTGTATGAAGGAAGGTGATTAAGCTAATTTAGATTTCCGCGAAAATTTCTAAATCGATATTTTTGCAGCACTACAATGCTTTCTTTAACGAGGTGATAGAAACTGGAAAACAATATAATATAGAAGAGGATTATGGAGTACGATAAGGAAGGGGACTAAATGAAATCTCTTATTGGCACTCAGGAACATGTAGCGGTTAAGGAGGAATTACCTAACCGAAGATAAAGAGGGTGATTATGCACTTATAGGCTTTTCTCAAGGTTTAACAACTTCGTCTTGGATAATTGGTAACTAAATATCGGGAAGCTTTACACAGGGTTGACTAATGAGGTCATTTGAGCAGGTTTGTGACGTGCACGTGGATTTAACCATCTGAACAACCTGAATGTATAAGATACCCTCAACTTCTTGTTTACTTAAAGAAGAAGATAGGTTTTAGTAATGGTAATAACTAGACAGGATTTTCATGCACTATCAAATATTAAAATATGCATGAATTCATGCATTAACAAATAACCACGTATGCATAATGAAAAGAAACATACTAACAACATGCAACTATAAAAATATGTTGAAACTTATAATATTGTTTTAGAACTAGCCGTACCCGTGCGCTCCGCTGCACCGGTTAGAAATAAATATAAAGTAATTACATAATTAAAATAGGACATTTGATCGTGTTTGATAGAAGGATGAATCGTTTAATATGTTACTTAATTTAAATTGTATTTAAATAATTAAAATGCGACCACTTTGGTCCAGAGACCACTCATTTGGTGCAATGACAATTCCTTTAACATGTTTCTTAATTGTTATTACATGCAACCATAGTTTAATGAAGATCGGCATCATTTAGATTTAATGTGTAAGTTATACTTTATATTACTTGGTATATGTTTCCATTGAATTATGGTAATAACTTAATTTTAACCCTTTGTTTTCTACGTCTTCAGTAAATTGCGCTTGGCTCACTATGGTTCTGAACCCTTCAAATAAGCTAAATAGTGATACAGCATAGTGATATGTAATAATATTTCTTTCTTTCTTTCGAAAATGTAAGAATTCACGATCTCCTATGTACCATTGCCATGGAATGAATAAATGTGTTTTTTCTTCCTACTGAAAAATTTTATATTTTGCAAATAGGAGTTATTGCAGGAACAACAACGCTATACTCTGAGGCGGCGGTGAAAATATATTATATTGTTATTTTAAAAGTCTTTTATCCTATCCTTAAATATCAGCCCTATCAAAATTTTGCGTAGAATAAAACTTATCGGAAATCACTTTTAAAGTAACTTTCGTTATGTAACATTTTTCACAAAAAGCAATAATAAGCGAGATATTTCGATTTATTTAATTCAGTCCCCTTTAAATAAAGTATTTTGAATGCCACATAGCCTAAAATCTAAGTTACAACGAACTTAATTTATATTTCAATTTTCATCGAAATCATCAGCCATTATCATGTGAAAAGGTAACAAACATCCAGACAGACAGACAGACATACAAACAAAAATTTCAAAAAACGATTTTCGGTCTCAGAATGAATAATTATACAAGTTAACACCAATTATTTTTGAGAAAGCGAAAATTACCACAAAAGTTTCGGTTACAGATTTATTATTAGTATAGATAACACAATCTACAATCGTACTAAAGGTCTTTCCCAATTTTAATCAGTCAAGTTCACGAGTTTATCTGCCAAAATGTTTTTGTACATAGAAAATGACATTTATACATTACACGAAATGACAGATATAAATTTGTAATTATGACATTTTTAAGCAAAGTGAGACCAAATTCTGTGTCTTCAATAATTTCCCCACAAATTAGTTTTCTTGACTGAATACATCATCATCATCATCATCATCATCATCATCATCATCATCGTCCTAACAAGTATTGGGCCTAATGGCCCGTTACGATCTCAAGTAATCTCTTTAAAGGTCTTAATCATTGCACCAGAAATGAGTGAAGTATAAGCCAAAAATCTTATGGACAATTAAATAATGTTCACTCACTCGTTTAGATCGACAGAGAGGAAATTCGAATACGTTCATTCTGAAACCACGGACCGGGTCATTGCCATATTGATTCAATCACAGTTTTCTGCTTAACAGCAGATCCTTCACTGCAAATCCAGCATTCTCCAATCTTCCCTAATTTCCGCATTTCTGTTAGTCTCTGCATACGATCCATATATCTTAACATTGATTACCATTTGATTTCTTCTTCTGCCCCGAACTCTTCTCCCGTTCACCACTCCTTCCAGGACATACTTCAGAAGGCAGTTTCTTCTTAGCCAGTGGCCCAGCCAATTCCTTTTTCTCTCCATGATCAGCTTCAGCGTTATTCTTTCTTCGCTCACTCTCTTTAGAACAGCTTGACTTTTTATTTCCTCTGTCCATTTCATACGCTCCATTCTTCTCCGTACTCATATTTCAAATGCTTCTTCACTTCGTAGTGATGACCATGTTTCTGTCCCATACAATGCCACACAAAAGTAGCCGCAATTGTCTTTCCCAAGATAAACTGCAATGCCATATAGGATAAAGTAATTACACCCATGCACGTCTTAATATAGTTAAGCGTAATAAGTATTACAAAGATTAAGAAACATCTTTGAAATCCCAGAGCACATCATTCTATGTTAACCGATTTTGAAAACTAACCAGAAGAATAATGTAGCAAATATTATGTGTAAATAACTTAAAAAATATTTCTTATAACAGTTATACACCGAATTATAAAACTTCGCAATATTCTGTATACATCGGGAACATGAGATCAAAGCAATAGAATTATTACAGCCAATATATCGGTGGAACATTCTGCTATGCAATCAAAGAGGAGAAAGAAGTATTTGTGATTGAAGTGGCTGTGCCTATGAAGCATAACATTCAGTCAATAAAAGCCACAAAATCAGTAAATACGTGGAACTGGATAAAAAAAATGAAAAAAAAAAAAACAAGCAGGCAAAAAAAGAACATGGAAATTCAATAGAATGGACATACCCATAACAATTTCAACCATACACATAATTCCACATTTCAACATATCGGTGTTACAAAAACTGGACAAAAAACAAACCGTTTTATTACAGCTCACCGCTATTTGATACATGTCACATTGTGAGATAATTTTAAATTACGGCATATTAATAATGGAGAATTTTAAGTGTATGGAAACTTCTTTCTCCAGTAGATAGTTGGACAGAAAATAATAATTATGTAGAGTTAAATTACAGCATATTAATAATAGAGAATTTTAAGTGTAAGGCAACTTTTCGTCCAGTAGATATTTGGACAGAAAATAATAATTATGTAGAGTTAAATTACGGCATATTAATAATAGAGAATTTTAAGTGTAAGGAAACTTTTTCGGCCAGTAGATAGTTGGAAAGAAAATAATAATTATGTAGAGTTAAATTACGGCATATTAATAATAGAGAATTTTAAGTGTAAGGAAACTTTTTCGGCCAGTAGATAGTTGGACAGAAAATAATAATTATGTAGAGTTAAATTACGGCATATTAATAATAGAGAATTTTAAGTGTAAGGAAACTTTTTCGGCCAGTAGATAGTTGGACAGAAAATAATAATTATGTAGAGTTAAATTACGGCATATTAATAATAGAGAATTTTAAGTACCGTCGCGAGGGGTGACTTTGTGCCATGAGAGTGACTGTGCCATTCGCGAAAAACGTATGGAAGTATTCTTTAAGACCGTGACAAGGTTTTAAAGTCTACTTCTTTACTTTTAGTAGTCTTTAAAACTTTGTGACGGTTTTAAAGACTACTTCCTTACGTTTTTTTATGAAATGCACGAATGGCACAAAGTCACCCTCATGGCACAAAGTCACCCCGCTCGACGGTATAAGGAAACTTTTTCGTCCAGTAGATATTTGGACAGAAAATAATAATTTTGTAGAGTTAAATTACGGCATATTAATAATAGAGAATTTTAAGTGTAAGGAAACTTTTTCGGCCAGTAGATAGTTGGACAGAAAATAATAATTATGTAGAGTTAAATTACGACACATTAATAATAGAGAATTTTAAGTGTATGGAAACCTCTTTCTCCAGTAGATAGTTGGACAGAAAATAATAATTATGTAGAGTTAAATTACGACACATTAATAATAGAGAATTTTAAGTGTATGGAAACTTCTTTCTCCAGTAGATAGTTGGACAGAAAATAATAATTATGTAGAGTTAAATTACGGCATATTAATAATAGAGAAAGTTAAGTGTACGGAAACTTTTTCCTCCAGTAGATATTTGGACAGAAAATAATATGTTGTGTTAAATTACGGCATATTAATAGTAGAGAATTTTAAGCATAAGGAAATTTTTCCTCCATTAAATATTTGGACAGAAAATAATATGAAGGGATACCGGCGTTGTGAAGAGGTTAGGGTACCGGAGCTCGAGATGTGATCCGAGACTGTGTTTTGGCTTTAGTCAAAGCTCCACTTCGGCTGTTTATCTGATTGAGATTTCCTAATGTTTCAATGGGGTATTTTTAGATTCCTCAGACCCTGGTCTATTCGCCTGTTGTCGTCTTTCGCAATTCGCGTAATATTTTCGCTTCATATAACCTGCCATTTTCCAAAGTGAGTCAATTTTTTTTAACATTCTCGTTCATACATGAAACAAAATAAGTTATTACAAAATTAGTGCACTGTTTAGGATATATCTCGATTAGACGAATCCGATGATACCGGTTTGATCGACGTAAGACCACCCCCTTTAGAGATATGGGCCCGTGGAACTCGCAGAACATTGCGCTACAAGGTCATTTTGTGCAGACCGTAACTCACAGCAGGGGCGAAGGGGAAGTGGGGAGTGCTGCTAGTAAGCATTCACGTAAAAAAGAAAGCAAACTGACCCACCTCATTCAACAGTGACAACATAATGTTCATAATACTCATATTTCTTTGAGAAAGCCGAACGGAATACTTGCAAGGAAATGTAGACTGTATACATGCTATATTAACATCAACCTATGACAGCAAAAAGCAGCACAATATACTGAGGTTCCACGGCATTGATGTGAGGTATTAGCCAGCTTACAGTTACGTAGGGTGTTACACTTCCACGCTGCATTGTGGAGCGAGAAGGCAGGCATTGTGATGAAGGCTGCAGCAAAGCATGTCAAACACTTTATATCCAGGGGCAGCACGATGTTTTGTAGAGCTGACAGGTTTCACATAAAAAGTGTGGCGAATCGTAAAACATAAAGTGAAACTGCAATATTTTTATTTTTGGTAAATTTAAAACTAAAGAGGCTATTCAGAGACGTCTGAATGATGATATGAAGATGATAGATCATCTCCATTCTGCACTATACATCTAAGAGTATATACTTGATATCAGATAGAGTCTTCCCTGTATAACGCCACAGGCAGTACAGATACGTTGACTCTCACAAAGAGCGTCTGCCGTACGAGTCTGAGTTCAAGGGCGTTTATCTGGTGTTGCATATGTGCAGTTCACCTCAGTATGTTTGAGCTTTTAAAGGGTTTCCTCGTGTGCATAATAAATGATGGCCCAGAACCAGACTGTTCCATGTCGATTTTGCTATTTTTTTTTCGGTAGAGTTATTTTAAGCTCCTGACATTCAAAGCTTCATGAAACAATATGGAATAGCTTCACAGCAACCTTATGGAGAGGAATATTTACAATTTTCTTCGATTCACATATCGATGGCTGAGAACCAGACTGTTCTAAGTCCATCTTTTTATAAGAAAGAAATCTGTGTTTTATTGTTTCCAGTTCTTGTCTGCATATATTAATCAATAAATCTTCTTAATGTATCCAGCTCTTTGCCGACAACATAAAGTCCACTATAGTCCACTGTAGTATATTCAGTTGTTGTTTTTCACGAGAAATGAGGGGTATTTAGATCGGTGTTCATTATAGCCAGAGTTGGGGTGTAGTCAATATATACTGCAGGGGTGTGTCTTCTGCAACTGGTACTGATGATTTTAATTCACTTCTTTTGTGGTTTATGGATGGACAGTATAGAAGAATGTGTTCCAGATCTTGTCTGCATATACGAATGCAACAAAACTGTAAATATGAAGCTATTCCAAATTGCTTCATGAGACTTTGAGTGTCAGAAGCTTAAAATAGCTCTCATGAAAAAAAAAAAAGTAGTAAAACGGACTTGGAACAGTCTGGTTCTGGGTCATCGATATGCAGACAAGAACCAGAACACAATCAAACAGATTACTTTCTTATAAAAAGTTGGACTTAGAACAGTCTGGTTCTCAACCATCGAAATGTAGTGCAAGGTATTGTGTTTTCTCTAAATGTTTGAGAACACGAAAGGAATTACATAATCGTGCGTTGTGTAGTGCAAGTTATTGTGCACGCATATCACGCCTGACAAACGACTTGAACTTCGGTGCATATGTCAGACTCCTGTTGCGTCATATAGTAAGGAGGACTCTGTACAATGAGAAGGTACAATATACTCTTGCCACCTTCTCACACATAGACTTATATGCTACAGCCATTGTGCTCAAGCACTACAAATTAGCTAACGTGATGATCAGAATCCACGACAACGAATTGAGTGGCTCATTGCCAGAGTTGCCTAAACAACAATTTTTAGCAGCAGATTTTTTGCATAAAATGACTGTAAATTATAATTTATATGTGTGCCAAAATAGATGTAATAGATAAATATTAGATTAGAGTAAATGAGAAATAATTTCCAACTGAGACCATTTACAGTCAACTTCGGTTATAGTGAACCCCTGCGGACCAGCATATTTCGTTCACTATATCCGAGGTTCAATAAAACCTAAGTGTCTGTTCGTATACTACTGACGTTGCTAAACATACAGTATTAATGCCCGTTTGGGACAGACCACATTCACTATCAGTACTAATGTTGTCTTTATCTTCCAACTTAAACATTTCGACATCCTGATGTTCACAATTCGAAACTTGAATCTAATCTGGCCATGTAGGTAGAGGCACTGACCGATTTCGCACCTCTTCCCACTAGAGGTATGCTACTATGTACTCGGCCTTGGAATTTCCTCGGGTTCACTTTTACAAAGATGCGGGAGGTAGGGTTGAGGCCCAATATACTGTAATCTTTCTTGTCTTTGGTCACCACTCTAGTCCCTTTTACGAAAGTAAACATTCTCTCTTCCTATTCTTCTAATAACCTCATTAAAGAGGTCAGAACTAATTCTTCCTTTATCCCTCACTGCGTACACTATTCTCTTTAACATGTTTCAAACTGTCCAGGAAACTGAACGAATTCTTTGTCTTTCAATGCACTTAAGGAGTAGAAGGTTTGAGATTTTGTTCTGAACATATTCTGGGAAGTTTATAGGAGAAAGGGTTTCCTAAATTACCATTTTGGCCATTTTAAAATTACATTTTCTTGGGAAAGTTCTAGTTTTAGGTTCACTATAACCGAAGCGAGGGTTCACTATAGACGGAAATATTAACGTACTTTTTAATGTATGCGGGTTGGAACCAACGATTTAGGTTCACTATAGCCGAATGTTCACTATAACCGAGTTCACTATATCCAGAGTCGACTATAGTTTTAGAAAATGAGGCCTGAGTTTAGACTTTAATAACTTTTTTGAGTGTGATTGTGACTTAGGCAACTCTGGCACTCAGCCACTCAATTGCAATAATTACGTTGGACAATGTCAGCACAGTATTGCCCGCTTTCATCGGTATTAACTGAAAAGCGCTAATTGAACTGTATACAATTTTATTATTACTCGTATTTCAGATTCCAAGTTCAAGGCTAAATTACCAAATCATAACGAGCGGTACAGTGACATGTAGCTATATGCATTCAAAGTAGATGTCACTACAGACAAAATATTCTGTTGATGTAAAAGTTCGTAGCGTTTGTTCGCTGTAACAAGAATTTCTAAGATGAAAAAAGGCAGAAATTAATCAGTAATATTAATCTCTGCCAACGGTGGGTAGTTTTTGGTTCGGCGTCTGAAGAAATCTGCTGGTTTGGAGTTAAAAAGTCGTCAAGTCAAGCCAAATTTGTAAAACATCTTCGTTACCGAAAGTGTTACCTTGAAGAATATTAGGTAGAGAACAGAAAAAATGGAAATCCGAGGGTACAAGATAGGGAAAACATGGGGGATACGAAATCACCTCCCAGTCAAGGACCTGGATAGCTGCTTTCGTCATGTTAGCGGAGTGCGGTCGTGTATTATCATGTTGCAGCAGCAATGAATGCAGTCTTCCCGCTTATTTTTCTTCAATTTTAGCAATAAATGTCAGCAGTCATGGTTACAATCCTGGGATGCAATTCGTAGTACACGACGCCTTCTTTTCCCCACCAGACGCATAACATCTTCTGTTCATGGACACTAACATTTGTACGGGCAAAGTTCAATAGATAATCGATTTCGACCACTTATGTTGCAGCATGTCTTCTGTAATTGCGCTTGTGACATAATGTAGATTTTACGTTCTGGAAATTTCTTATGGACTTCTGTATGTTCCATATGAACAAATCTAGGGAAGGTCAAATTTGGGGATGTGGGTGGCCAGGTTATTGGTCCATGTCATCAATCCATCGTCCAGGAAGACATTAACAAGCAACTCTCTAACACATTAACAGTATCATATTGTTATGTCAAGTAATGTTGGAATATTATATCGCCATCGTCGTGGTCAAGAGATTGGCGAGTACGTCTTCCTCTCTGAGGCTGAACTAATTAATATTATGTTGAATGGTTGTCTAGATATTAGTGCACTTTTTATTATATCATTTTATATACAGACTGTATTTGCATACTGTATAGGCTTAACGGTTTTAATTTATGTTGAAGCAATTTATTTCTTTCATTCATAGAATTTCTAATACAAAACCTTGTATGAGTTAGAAATAATTTATTGACATTCTATAAAAATAAAAGGAAAAGTTTTGCTGGGTACTTTCGATATATCGATGGCTCAGAACCAGACTGTTCCAAGTCCATTTTACTATTTTTTTTTTCGGGAGAGCTATTTTAAGCTTCTAACATTCAAATCTTCACGAAACAATTTGGAATAGCTTCATAGCAACCTTATGGAGAGGAATATTTACAATTTTGTTCGATTCATATATGCAGAGAAGAACTGGAACACAATGAAACACAGATTTCTTTCTTATAAAAAGTTGGACTTAGAACAGTCTGGTTCTCAGCCATCGATTTATCAAATATAATACGAAACTGTTCTGTCGATAAATGTTCGAGGTTGGAGAATAAGTCCATCAAACGCCTCCTACGCCATATTATAAGTAAATATTGTAGTATTTCTAAGGACAAAGTACCCAAACAACGAACATGAATGTGTCCATATTGTAAGTAGATGGCAAAGCTAGTGTGTTTTATTTTATCGTTCCTAACGTCCAGCGCCGCGACGTTTGGATCTCTCGGGGGTAGTTTAAACTTTTCCTATCGCATTGGTCAGAGTCACGGATAGGAATTTCAGCGTCCGTGTACAATTGACCTTTTCTGCAGTGGATAAATATGAAAATTTTCTGGCGTAGTTATTTCATTATCTTTCTGTTGTTGCTGTTTTCTAATGCCAGGCGTTTGACAATAAAGTCATTTGACCTCTTGCATTCCAATATTTTTCAAATATATTATCATGACCAGCACAGGTTTTGAGGTATTCCGAATCCATTTCTTGGTTTGAGTTGCACAATTGGCAATGAATTGTTGTTGTTGTTTTCTAATGCCAGGCATTTGACAATGAAGTCATTTGACCTCTTGCACTCCAATATTTTTCAAAGATATTATCATGACCAGCCACTGAAGCACAGATTTTGAGGTGTTCCGAATCCATTTCTTGGTTTGATTTGCACAATGGACAGTTAGGGGACTGATATATTCCAATTCTATGCAGGTGTTTGGCCAAAAAATCATGGCCTGTTGCCAATCTAAATGCAGCTACAGACGATTATTATCTTTCTGTGTTCTATATATTAGATTAATCATCTTCATCATCATCATCATCATCATCATCATCATTTTTTTATTTTTATATTTTAGTAGGTTATTTTACGACGCTTTATCAACATCTTAGGCTATTTAGCGTCTGAATGAGATGAAGGTGATAATGCCGGTGAAATGAGTCCGGGGTCCAACACCGAAAGTTACCCAGCATTTCCTCATATTGGAATAATCATCATCATCATCATAATCATCATCATCATCATCATCATCAATAACAGTCTTGGATTAGGCCTCCTAGCCTGTCCCGCTTCCAGAAGAAAGTTGGTCTTTCCATCTCTTCCTTGGTCTTCCGATGCCTCGTTTTCCATGAAGTGTATAGTCCAATAGTCTCTTGGGTAACCTATAGTTGGGCATTCTTAATACATGTTCATACCGGTTGTTGCGGTAAGATTCTATAGTATCCGTAATGGCGGTGATATTCAATTCTGTTCGGATGTCAGCGTTCCTTTTATGGTCGTAAAGAGTATATCCTGCCAGAGGTCTTAGCAATCGCATTTCAGCAGCTTCTATTCTTCGAAGTTGCCCTTTCGTCAATGACCATGTATCTGATCCATATAATATTGCCGGGACTGCCATAACTTTATAGAATTTCAAATTTTTTTCTGATCAAACTTTCTTTAATAGAGTTGATTCAGGAATACATGTTTTATATTTTGTTTGGCCTTAATCATAATTTTATGTTTATATTTTCTGGAACTATTGTTTTATTTAAAAAATTAAGAATGTATTCGTGAATTTTTGTATTACATAGAATAAACTAATACATACACATTACTTTTTTGAGCTAAATTATCATTTTATGTGTGCTATATAAATGAAAATCTGTTACAATATTAAATAACTCATTTTATTGTTCTTAACAGTTGCTGAAATTTGGCAAGTTTAATATTTACGTCTCTGGAGTTTATATAAAAAATATTGCAGCGCCAAGATAGTTGAATGTGTTGACTTGTTCTATACCATTATATATTTTATATAAAATTATATATTTTACATAAATAAAACACATGAACTAATCAATAATATATTTTCTTGCATTGTTTATGACTGAATTCCTGCTCTGGCCATTTTTTGATTCCACACCTTAAGAAATCCGGCGGTTTGGATTGAAGAAATTTTCAAGCTAATTTTGAAGAGAGCTTCGTTATTATTGGAATATCCCAGAGATTGCTACATAGTGAGAGCGGAAATCATTAAAATTTGATGAAGCAAGATCAGAAGAATACGATGGGTAGGCCTAACAAGTAATCTCCCAAACGAACTCCTGGATGACCGCTTTTGTAATGTCAGCAATATGCGGACGGGCATTATCATGCTGCAGAATCACTTGATGCAGTTTCCTTTGTGATTTTCTTGAATTGTGGTTCCAAGATGACTGAGCTGTTAACAATAATTCTGAGCACTGTTGTTACATTTCTTGTAAGAAATTCTCAGCAAATGACACCTTCTTTCTCTCACCAGATGAACATTAGTTTACGCGAATGGATCCCTGCATTTGCAGAGAAGCTGCTCTGTTCTTATTGCCCAGCATTCATTTCCGTACATATTGGTGTTATGTAAAGACACCATTTTTCGCCACCAGCAACGATCTAGGACAAAAAAGGTGCTAAACGAGGGTGAACAATCAAAATTCATAAATGGTAGCACGATGATTTTTGTTGTTTTCGCTCAAAACGTACGGTAAACTAAAGTTTTGAACTTTTCCCATGAATGCAAATGCCGTAGGAGGTTAATTAGTGACAATTAATCATATTGGGAAATTTCAGAGTAGATTGACGTAGTTAGTCTTGAATTAAAGCATTTAAACAGTCTTCATCAAAGTCGAACGGTTTTCCTAAATGTGGAGAATCATTCATGACAAAATGGTCACTTCTGAAACTAGAAAAGCATTTTCATGCCGTACTTCTCCCTATGAGATTCTACTCGTAAAAGGCACAGTACAGTAGGACCTCGATTATCCGTCTCCCGATTCACCGTCTTTCTCGCTTAACCGTCAGGCCAGCCGGTCCCCAAGTACCTCCAAAAGCACGCGATGTGTTAAAAAAAAATAGCTGACTTTTTTCAAATAACAACAACAACAATAATTTTACATATTGTACATGTGTTTTTTGCGGGTACGTACCCTGTAGATTGTATTGTACTAGATTTTTAAAAGTGTTTTTTTGTGAACGCGGTGTGTTTAAAAAGAGAATGGATTGTCTTTTCAAGCAACAACAACAACAAACAATAATTTTATATATGTGTTTTTGTGTTAAGTATTACACTGTAGATTATATTGTAGTAGATTTTTAAAACACACATAAAATAAAAAAAGTGTTTTTTTTTTGTGTGAAATATTTCCCCTTTCTCGCTTAACCGTCTTTTCGATTATCCGTCAAGGCTCCGGTCCTGTGACTGACGGTTAATCGAGGTTCTACTGTACTTGAAACTCCATTTTCTTTACCCCAAATTAACACAAACTCTCTTACAAGTTCAAACATTCAAGACAATAACAAAATACTGTGACATTAAAATGACAAATGCCAAATATCTCCCAAAGTTCCTATTGCTATGGAAAACAAAAACGTTACGAACTTAAGCACCAACCTGTTATTACTCACGTGTGCTTATACAGTCAACTCTGGATATAGTGAACATTCGGTTATAGTGAACATTCGGCTATAGTGAACCTAAATCGTTAGTCCCGACCCACATACATTAAAAAGTACATTAATATTTCCGTTTATAGTGAACCCTCACTTCGGTTATAGTGAACCTTATATCCTGACAAATTTTTATCTGAAGTCAGACCTTGTATAAAATTGAAAGAATGTGTTGAGGACAACATTCCAAGTTTCTTACTCTTTTAGTCAAAGGACAAAGGTAGGATTAGTGATTCCTAGACGATGAGCTGTACTGTAAATCCAGACAATGCGTGACGACCTTGCCTCACTCCACCGTCGTAGGGTTGATATTCTGTTCTCAGGCACTCTACTCTACTGTTATTTCTAATCCTCCACCGTCAAAGGGTTGCCTTTTGTTCTCAAAAACATTTCAATTATGACGGATAGCATAGACATAACGGAAAATGAAATTGCCTTCTTTTATTAAAAGGGGACGGACATTATGTCCATAGCATAAATGAAGGTAAGATTTCGATGGCTTTTAAACTCCATAAATCCTCTTCCAGTTTCCATTAAGTGACCCGGGAAATTCCAAGGCTGAGTACGCAGTCACACCATAACAGCGTTTGTCATTTCTACCTGATCTAGTGTTCCAACAGTGAATGTACTGTATAAAAATGTCGAAGCGTAAAGTGTTTTCTTTGGAAGATAAGGCGATATTCAACACCAAATTACCTTTCGTCTCGTTTTTCTTATCTATACTCTAACCACGACGTAAATACCAGATCACTTATCTGTGGCACGCTAAATATACCTCTTCATAGAACATCTTGTTATTCATCATCTTTTACAATATCCACCTCGCGTCAATGGAATTCCTTGTCACAAAGTATTAGGGGCTGCAAGACAACAAACACCTTTAAGAACAGCTTAAAAGATAACCTTATTAGCATTTCACTCCAATCATACTGATTTAAAATATCACTGACTACATTGTTACTTTTTTCTTTAGACATCATCCTGATAGACCTGTATTTTCAAAATTGTCTCATAATAATCTCTTTCTATTATCTAATATTATTTGAAATATATCAACATTCTATGTATTTTAGTTTAATTCTGCTACAGAGTTTATTTCAGTGTTTAATTAATAGTTCATAGTATTTTGTTGTTTAATTTGTAAATAACTCTTGTATACATGTAACTCTCATCTAACTCAAATTGTTGAATTCTTTGTAAGTTCATGGATATGTATATACACTTTTTGCTGGTTGAGTGGAAGAGAAGGCCTTACGGCCTTAACTCTGCCAGCTAAAATAAATCATTATTATTATTATTATTATTATTATTATTATTATTATTATTATTATTATTATTATTATTATTATTATAATATTATAAGTGACATTGAACGTGCTCTTTCGAAAGCGCACGTGGGTCGACAGCATAGTTTAAGTAAATCAACTGTGAGTAACAGTATACAGTGTAATTCATTCCACAAAAATGAAATATTTTATTTTCTTGTTCATAATTTCATTCATTTCTGCCATATAGGCTAAGGTTAGGGGAGAGACACTTCGGATATAGTGAACGAAATAAGAAAGTCCGCAGAACTTCACTATATCCGGAGTTGACTGTATTTGTTTCATTTCTAATAATCTCTTCTTATTGGAGTCAATATTATATTATGTACGCAAATTTCTAGAGAGTATTGACTCATAATGGAATTCTTAACAAAATCTCTCCAATCCTTCAATACAAAATATACTTCACAGTCTGACGGCATACTAAATGTTAACTTTCCCCGTAAAAGGAATGCCAAAAGCGTATAATCTGAAACCTATCCTTTGAAGTATTACAAACAATTTCTTTATTTTTCATAAAATTACAAAGCGAACACATGCCAATTCTAAATGTAACGCTGAAAAAAAAGTATATCAGATTACTGAAGACAGAATAGACAGGCTTCCAGAGGCGGAAAATCTTGTTTATGCCCTATGTACGTACAAATATGCCCTCCCTCCAATTTGCTATTCAGATGTTTGATATCTTCGTATTCCTAATGCTAATGCTAACAGTAGCCCCAGGGGAATTCGTATAGCTATGTGATAATACAGGTTCACCAGACTCCTGCAGAGCAAATATTGATTTATTAAGCCATTGTTCGGAGAGTTGGTATTACAATACAGCCTGCGTTCATTTCAACTCGTTTTTGTTTCACGCTGTGTAATATAGATAAGCGAAATGTATGCTAATACAGAATCATTAAAGCATATCTGTTCTATACAATACTAATTTCAAATGATTCTTCTCCCTACCGAATGGTCCAATAACATTTGACACCAGAGATGTTTCCTTGCATTTCAGTTGCAGAAAGAGTTTCTCGATAGCATTTAATTGGTAACAAAAAGTAAACATATTGAGTAAAAATGTGTGGTTAAACACTTCTTGCTGTGAAAGTCAATTTTAATTTCTTTAACTAGAATCCATATTTTAAATCCCTATCATTACAGAAACAGATTATTATGGAAATGAAATACAAATGAATGGTGAATTTGCAAAACGACTTAAGTCCCTAGAAATATTTTTGAGAAAATTAAAGAAAACTGTTTTTGGCCTCGCTGAACCATACATTGTTACAATATAATTTTTTATTTGTAAGAAATATGTAAGAGAAGTAGTTTTAGTATAAAAATTCATACTTTTGTATTCTTCTTCAGGTCGTAAAAATTATCTTCAGGACTTAAGTTGTTCTGCAAATTAACTTCAATCCTGCATCATAATTATTAGGTTACTGACACATAAACATGTTTAACTAACTGTATTTATACCAAAATCATAAAATAACTTTATTGCAATTATTGAACAACATTATTTTGAACAATTTGTTAATCACAAGAGCACAGACCTCTGATGGTAAAAGTATGATGTTGAAGAAATGTTTCTGAGCATTTATTGCCATTAAGAATTTGATTACTGTGTTGTTCTTATTTTGTCCCGGACAGTTCTTAGTATACTGGATGGAATACAGTTATTGAAGTAGTATACAGGAGAAAATTACATACCTCATTAAGACTTTTCTTGGCCTGTTCCTCATGGTAGAACAAAAGGACATTTCACTTGTTTAATGTTGTCATAGAGAAAGCTGGGACGGTAAGCTGGCGATAGTAGTACATATCCTGAACTGGTGTTTAGGCAAGCATATATTTTTCATGTAGTCATATGTGACAGCAAGAAAATTCTCTCTCTCGATGCTTAACTTGGATCTACTTTGCAATACTTTTTACTTCAGCTACAAGTTTAGCACGATTACTGAGGATATTGCTTTTCATTTTCATGCTCTGTTCTTCAAACGTAATACATTTTCTCAACTAAAGAATTACCAATGACAACAGATCCAGGACTAAAGCCGTTTTACCCCTTAACCAAATATTGTGCTGGTAAGAAAAACTATACAAAAGTCGTGGATTAAAGTCATTCTGCTACTAAACGATGCCCTTTGCACGCAGTAACATAATCGTGCTCTAACTCAGAACCCCCAAACTGTGGACTTAAGTCGTTTTGCAAACTCACCATTCAAATAAAATAAAATTTTCAATGCTGCATGGTCTATACTATGTGCCTGACACAGCCGATTCGTGTTCGAATCCCGGTCTAACCCCATATTTTTCATTGTAAATTCTACCCGATGGCCAAGAAATAAGAGGGAAACTATTTAATGATGTTGAAGACTTCAAGTGGCAGCAAGACAGAGTTCCACCACATTATGCACTGATAGTACAGGAAAGGCTGTATGGGTGGTTTCCGAGAATGTAAGCTAAATAGGACGACGTTCTATTGAATGGACAGCATGATCCCCCGACCTAACACCATTACAATTTCTTCTTTGGAGACACTTCAATAATTCAAGTGTACAAGCATATCATTCGAAACAAAGCTCATCTAGAGCAAGATATTATTATTGAGGGGTCCAATTCAATTCCCGTAGAGTTCTGCAGGAAGACATGCGAAAACGTAAATTAAGACTTCACACTTGCAAGGACTTGACTGGTGTCCAAATTGACCACTGTATAGAAAATTTGTAAACAGGATGTTTTCAAATTTGTTTCCAATATTTCACAGGTTTCATTAGTGGTAATAAAGTAGATAGGCTCTAATTGATATTGAAGTCACAGAGGGACCAAAAACTGACAAACTGTATGCAGGGAATAATATATACTGTATTTTGTATTATTTTCATCAGTGTTTGTATTTCTTTTTTGTATTTATATATGCTATCTGGTAGAATGGAAGAGAAGGCCTTACGGCCTTAATACTGTCAGATTAAATAAATAAATTATTATATTGGTTTAATATAAGCACTAAATATGGGAACATTTTTATGAGGTTTCATGTGTGTGACTGCACCAGTGATGCCAACTCTTTCTATTATATCAGTAACTCCGGAGTTTTGTGCATATGTGCTCATCATTTCCACGAACAAATGTGAAATATTCTATTCGACAGTGTCTTTCAAAACAATGGAACAAAGTAATCACTTTATTATTCAAGTGAAGGAATCGTGTTGAGTTAGCATTGCTGTTTGTGGAGACAGAAGTTAGCATCTCTGGTCAGTTACGTTGCCCTCTCCATCTCCCCACCATGTTTCATTATAGCATACCTTGCTCCTTTCGTGGAAATTAATAGGAAACAAAATAATTGTGTAATTTTCCAATACTGGTAATTCCAGGATTTCAAGGAAGATTACAAAGTAAATATTTTTAACACCCATCTGATGATGAAGTTTTTGGTTTGTTGCCAATTTTGTCTTGGTGAAACAAACCAAAAACTTTGGAACAACAAGACTTTTATTCATAATTATTTGTCAGTGAACTTTACAATTCAGAGTTATAATGGACGTTTACATTTGTGCTTTTCAATACGTGATTAATTATTTCCTGATTACTTTCTATTCTTCTGATTTAACTGAATTGCTATCTTTCCCTATCTATCATCTTCTATTCTCTCTCATACCTAGACTGTCTCCCTTCCTTTTCCGCTTTCCTTTTAAATATTGTATATTCCTTTTCTTAATAATTCCCATTATTTCTTATTCTCTATTCTCAAATCTACGGTAGGCCCTAATGTTACTTTGTTCAAGTTTATATCCCTTATCAAACATTTGTTCCTTATTTCGTGTCCATCCGATATGATACTTGTGGAGGACAAGATCAGAGTTTGGTTTTCTCAGGGTTCTCCCTTTTTCCCACGTTACGCAACATTTTTCCGTCTGATGTCTGTTCAGTCATGATTCCATAGCATTCCCCGATCACTGGGTGGTGACGCGAATGGACTAGAGATGAATAAGGGTTGCCTGCTCGAAACTCGAATATTCAGCGAGCCTTAGTATAATCAGCTGGTGTATGTTGGGAATGTGTCTCATTGGAAGTGATAATAGTTCTTTGGAATGGACGAAATGTTAGAATTCATTCTTCCGCTTCAGGATGATATCGTGTTCAATGTTTTGTAATATCAGAAAGTAACTTGTACTCGTCTACAGACAAGTTCAGAATAAAAGGCTTGGGGCAAAGCTGGACTTTGCTCCAATAATATAAAATTACGGTATACTTAACCTTTCCTGCTCGAATGGGTCCATTTGGAATCACTAACATTTCTGTAATCTGACTCGTATGATTTGCCTGATGATTCTATTTGGTATCCTAAGAAGTAGTTCCGTTCTTTACTGATAGAGTGCAGCACCCGCCAATTCCTTGGCCAGCTGTTATTAGGAAGAGAATTGCTCTGTTCTTTTTTGTTTCTCCATGGTCTCTATGACTTTGTGCACCCATAAATTCAGGTCAGAAAGGGTTAACTACACCATTAGGCACATTCGCCAATATTCGAAGACGAAGTAGTGGGAGTAATACACGATGCAAGTGGAGTCCTTGGACAAAATATGTCACCAATGTATTGTCACTGTCTACAAATTCCAGCAAACAACCTTGAGTTAATTTTTTTATTCCTTGCTATCGGATAATTCAAAAGAAACGCAAAACGGAGTAAATGAATTGTTGTCAATTGTTGTTGAGATTTGTTTACTGGCATTTTATTCACCAGTGACATAGCCAACGGAGATAGAAAAAAAAACTCTACAAACTTTTAAGAACCTCTGAAAATTGCTTTGATCACCGACGGCGATTTTTCTCCTCTAAACACTAGACCTACCTAAAAACCACTACAATCAGAGGGAAATTTCCGAAGTTGGCAACACTGCACATGAGTTAATGGAAATATAAATAAATATGTCTTAGCAATGGAATCCTCTATATCTCGTTATTTAATCGCCTAAATGAGTTCTCCCAAAGTCGAGACCTAGCTAAACCGCTTTCTCGCACCCAAAAACGTAGCATACAACCCATTTCGTCAAAATTTTAAGGCTAGTTTGAAGATAAAATTTACAAATATAAATCTATAAAAATTGCTCGCTTAAAAGTATGTGACCTTTCCTGTAGTGGAACAATTGAGATTAACTTGGGTTGTGATGATAGAGTGAACGAAAACTCCTCAATTCCAGTACTCAAATGTTTGTAATATTTTATGATATTTAAGAATTTATGAAGTTTCCTTGCAATGCCTGAGTGCATTCGTTAGAATCTTCTGTGTATTGTTAGCGATCAAGAGATGTAGACAATCGTTAAAAATCTAAAGGTGACTTTGATATTTGAGAAGTGCTTACCCACGTAGAAAATGTCTTGCTCATTACGTATACTCTTTGATACCATACAAATTGTGTTGAAAAAAATCTTGTTACTAACTCAAAAATAAAGCAAATGTTTCAGGTAGTAGAGCATATTGTACCTCAGTCTATATTATATTACTCGTGCAAATGTACATCATCATTTCTTTGAAGAAAATGCAAGGGGAATAGAGGATTGTATTTATTTACTCGTCCTAACTCATTCTCCCTGTAAGTCGACTTCACTTTGATAATAGTTCTATAGTTGTGATAGAAATGAGAAAAAGTATCTCTCCCATAAAGTATGTATCTTTTGATTTGTGAATGCAGAATATTGATTCACAATCCACACCAAAGTGTGCAATTCTAAAAGTAGTTTATTGAGAGACGGAATGGCTGGATAATTAATGAATGCGGAAAAGGAAGTGGGACACTTAAAACGTAAAGGAAAATGCATTCTTGAAAGAAAGTATTTATGTGAGTTCCAGGATGTTCACCATTTGTCTCACTCTAATTTTGGCTGTCCTATATGAAGAAGTATTAAAGAATTTTGAAGAGTTAATTCCTTTTTTATGTGTGTCTTACACAGAGTGGCCCACTTAATCCTTTCACCTTCGACAGCGTGTGAAATATTTCAGATATACACAAACCGACATTATCGAAGGGGACATCTGATACAAGTAATGTACAGTGTGTATACTAACTGGCTCCGCAGGAGAAGTGGAAAGCAGAACGGGAAGACTCGAGGAGTTGTGTTGGTATCGTGCAGGTCGCATTCAATGGTGAAGAGTGGGAGGGAGCGAGAGAGGAGATGTAATATTCCTACGTGTTCAAACCAGGCGCTACACAGTACCAACTTTACATCGCTGCCGGGTCGAATACTGCTGCTTGCTTCACTGCGGAGCCAGTTAGTATACGCACTGTACTTTTTGTATATGAAATAATTTTCCAAGATATTTGAGTCAACTTTCTATTTTTAAATGGGAACCAACTATGTTTTGTATTGAAAGTGATGCGTTAGCTTTGTCTAATAACAACTGGCTACTTTACTGACTGTTTGAATGTCACCGGTAAGAGTAAACATGTCTGACCAAGGATGGAACAAAAGGAGGACAATTCTGGTTAGAGTTGTGCGTCAATTAAATCACAATCACAATGTACTGTACATTTTAATACTATGGAAATATTGCACATGGTGAAGTGAGACATGAAACTAGTGTACAAAAAAAAATATATATATATATTATTCTCAAAAAAAAAAAAAACACACACAAAATCTCCGGTGTGCAATCACATTTCTCGCTGATGCTTTATCGTTTAATTATCCAGTACAGAACTGAAGAAATAAAGGTTGTATTGGGTAGCGTACAGTAGTATGGGGTGTTCGATCCTCAATTACGTCAACATTATGAACTAGATATAAGGAAGTGTGCGTTAGACATTGTTTTTGCTTACTCTTACCGGTGACATCAAACAGTCGGTAAAGTAGCTAGTTGTCATTAGACAGAGCTAACGCAACATTTGCAATACAAAATATAGTTGGTTTACAGTTAAAAAAAGAAAGTTGACTCTAACACCTTGAAAATTATTTCATGTACAAAAAATAGATTACGTGTATCAGATGTCCCCTTCGATGCAATTTAACTTGTAATTGTCGGTTTGTGTATATCTCAAAATTTCACGCGCTATCGGAGGTGACAGTGTTAAGCGGGCCATCCTGTATTGTAAACTGTGGTCTTGTGATAAAAATAACTGAATAACTAAGTACTTCATTATTTCTAAATATACATGACAATGCTGTTGCTCATAATGATGAAGACGATGCAGATGATTTACGCTACTAGGCCTATAACGTAAATATTTATACTGTACTTTATAAGAACTATGATATTACGTGAAATTGATTTTCGCGGTAATAAATCTCTGGTACTGAAATACTATATTATACGACGAACATGTAATGATAGTTATTAAGACACAAGTATGAAGTACACGAGCCTTGGCGAGCATCGTAAAGTTCGTAAGAGTGTATTAATAGACAGTATATGAATATTGTATACGCTGTTCTTTTCTACGACCAGTTACATAAGTAGAAGATAGAAAGTATAGCCTACATTTATTTAGAAACGTTGTATTTTTGTGATATTGAAGATATAGAATTATCTGTTTCTGTATGTTATAAACTATTTACCGGCATTAATATATTAACGAAACAGTCTTATTCAAATATCACTAGAATTCTCATTTTGTAGATAATTTACTAAGTGAAAGTATCTAGTTCAAAACAAAATATTACAACTTTAAATATGTGTCTAATATCGCTGTTTCACTAATCATAATTTCTATACTATTGTAGAAATGTTTACTCATAAAATTCCTAACTTAGGAGCAAAGACCATGCCAGTCTGTTCGTTTGCCTATCATTATTTATCTCAAATTACTGTTTGGATTTCATTTACGCACAATATCTACGAGTCAATTTATCAAATTTATGAACGTGAAATACAAATTTAGTGAAAAATTAATGAGTAATTTTAATCAAATTATACCTGCAGGGTATTCACAGAATCCCGGTGCGGTAATTGCGTTAATACATTCTTGCTTTATTTTTCATTATATACACAGTAATTACATTAATATACTTGTAATTTACCATAGGCCCAGCAGATAACCGGAGAAAATTCATGACCCCATCGGAAATAGAACCTGCGACCTTCCGCCTTGCAGTAATACGTCTTTAAACGCGCGCTTCCATAGCAACGGTTGACGTGAGACCAGCAGCCGACTTATCGGTTTTGTCCCTCCATGAGCTGCCATATCACGGATTATTATTATTATTAACTTATTTATGGCTTTTAAGGAACCCGGAGGTTCATTGCCGCTCTCACGTAAACCCGCCATCGGTCCCTATCCTCAGCAAGATTAATCCAGTCTCTACAATCATATCCCACCTCCTTCAAATCCATTTTAATATTATCTTCCCATCTACGTCTCGGCCTCCCCAAAGGTCTTTCTCCCTCCGGCCTCCTAACTAACACTCTATATGCATTTCCGGATTCGTCCATACGTGCTACATGCCCTGCCCATCTCTAACGTCTGGAATTAATGTTCCTAATTATATCAGGTGAATAATACAATGCGTGCAATTCTGTGTTGTGCAACTTTCTCCATTCTTCTGTAACTTCATCCCTCTTAGCCCCAAATATTTTCCTAAGCACCTTATTCTCAAACACCCTTAGCTTCTGTTCCTCTCTCAAAGTGAGAGTCCAAGTTTCACAACCATACAGAACAACCGGTAATATAACTGTTTTATAGATTCTAACTTTCAAGTTTTTTGAGAGCAGACTGGATGATAAAAGCTTCTCAACCAAACAATAACAGGCATTTGCCATATTTATTCTGCGTTTAATTTCCTCCCGAGTGTCATTTATATTTGTTACTGTTGCTCCAAAATATTTGAATTTTTCCACCTCTTCGAAGGATAAATCTCCAATTTTTATAGTTTCATTTCGTACAATATTCTGGTCACGAGGCATAATAATATACTTAGTCTTTTCGGGATTCACTTCCAACCCTATCCCTTTACTTGCTTCAAGTAGAATTTCCGCATTTTCCCTAATCGTTTGTGGATTTTCTCCTAACATATTCACATCATCCGCATAGACAAGAAGCTGATGTAACCCGTTCAATTCCAAACCCTCTGTGTTATCCTGAACCTTCCTAATGGCATATTCTAGAGCGAAGTTAAAAAGTAAAGGTGATAGTGCATCTCCCTGCTTTAGCACGAAGTGAATTGGAAAAGCATCAGATAGAAACTGGCCTATACGGACTCTGCTGTAAGTTTCACGAAGACACATTTTAATTAATCGAACTAGTTTCTTGGGAATACCAAATTCAATAAGAATATTATATAAAACTTCTCTCTTAACCGAGTCATATGCCTTTTTTAAATCTATGAATAACTGATGTACTGTACCCTTACACTCCCATTTTTTCTCCAATATCTGCCGAATACAAAAAATCTGATCAATAGTCGATCTATTACGCCTAAAACCACACTGATGATCCCCAATAATTTCACGATTATTACTATTATTATTATTATTATTATTATTATTATTATTATTATTATTATTATTATCATAATCACTATTATCATCATCATTAAATAAAGAACTTGTGGAGTTTGCATAGAATGAATGTAAAGTAATAGAGTTGTACGGTTTGTTCTGGTTTAATCACTTTGGGATTTAGATATTTTCTGCACAGTTCCATCCAGCTGGGCTACAGAAATCCACTCCATATTGTCGACACATAAATAGGGACTAAAAATGTTCATTCAGCGGCAGAAAAAATAATAGCCTGTACAACCGACGGTGTGTGAATGCCATTATTAGTCGTCAGTATAGTACTTGCTATTAATATATCTTCATTGTTTGTGTCGGATTTTAAGCAGAAAATTGGCCTTTTATCTCCTCGTTTAATGAAATGCGCCATCAACACGCGAACACACAATTTCTGAAAGCTTGGACCCCGGGCTTTGGATGCCAGATGTAACATATAGGTGCATTAGTGCAGATTAGTCTTGCGCGTACAGCTCCGAGCTCTAGGACGAACAGAACGGGAGAGTTCGGAGTGACTTTGTGCTACCACAGTCTACTATATACAGTCACGAAGCTTGAGTTTTGAGGGTGCTAGAAACAATAGACTGTGACGGTTCTATTTTGCATTGCCTGTAATGAGGCGATATTAGCGATCCTAGTGGTGAGCAACTATCTAATGCTTGCATATTTACTACATATCGAGCTTCGCGACTGTATATACTAGACTGTGGTGCTACTATATGATAGGACCTGTATTCAATGGGTTATGCATCTTCACGTACTCCGATACGCCTGACATTTTCAAATTAAGCCACTAACGATAGGCCTATTCCTAATACTAACAGTATATTAATTTATCTTTATGAAAATTTTTACGTGGACTGACAATTTCTGCTTCCAGATTTGTCAGACTTTAACAGAATAATTCACGAAGTTAGGCATTCTCGAGATTCTTCGTGGGATGTCTTTGAGAGAAAAGAAACAGAGGAAGATACTCAGGTTACCACTGCATAACTTTATTTCTTTTTTATTTTACTTGGTTATTTAACGACGCTGTATCAACTACGAGGTTATTTACCGTCGATGGGATTACGATGAAAAAGTAATGGAACGGAGAAAAATTCTCTCCGGCACCGGGATTTGAACCCGGGTTTTCAGCTCTACGTGCTGATGCTTTATCCACTAAGTCACACCGGATACCCATCCCGGTGTCGGACAGAATCGTCTCAGTTTAAGTTCCAACTCTTGGGTTCCCTTTAGTGGCCGCCCTCTGCACTACGTCATAGATGTCTATGAACGTAGGACCGAAGTCCACACATGTGCTGAGGTGCACTAGTTATGAGTGACTAGTTGGCCGGGATCCGACGGAATAAGCGCCGTCTTAAATCACGAAGTGATTTACGCATATCATATATATTATTTTAGGGAACCCAAGAGTTGAAACTTAAACTGAGACGATTCTGTCCGACACCGGGATGGGTATCCGGTGTGGCTTAGTGGATTAAGCATCAGCACGTAGAGCTGAAAATCCGGGTTCAAATCCCGGTGCCGGAGAGAATATTTCTCCGTTCCATTACTCTTTCATCGTATGATGACGCAGAATATCTGCATGGAAATATCATATGTACTTCAGTACATTAAAATAATATATGTCGAGGGTATTGGTAATAGCGAGATGATATTTGGCGTATGAGGCCGAGTATTCGCCTTAGATTACTTGACAATTGCCTTATGGTTGGGGAAAACCTCGGAAAAAACCCAACCAGGTAATCAGCCCAAGCGGGAATCGAACCCGCGCCCGAACGCAACTCCAGATCGGCAGGCAAGCGTCTTAGCCGACTGAGCTACGCCGGTGGCTGCATAACTTTATGTATTATACGTATTTATACATGGTGGAAATGAAATAGCCTTGCAGATTTTCGGAGCAAATAGTTCATGTTGCATGTAACAAAAAACTATAATATCATAACTACTCTTACGCCCAATTGTATAAAGCTCTCTGACTAAAGATCAACTTTGATCGAAGATCGGAAAGTGAACCGAGTTCAGACACTTCTTCTGTTGTATAAAACTTTTCTGCGGTCAAATTACCTAGGTTCAAATGCAATCTAAGTTCACGTAAAAAGAATTTGGCAACATCGCATAAGCAGGTGAAGTATGTGATGCGCGAGCCATGTTGTGCAGGTTTGTTCAGTGTAGCCAATTTAGCGACTTTAACTCTTTTTCGACGACAATTTTTTTTAACTTTTATATTGCTTAAATAGAGATTTAGCGACCTTTTTAACACCCCATAGTAACAAAATTTAATCTTTCTTTCTTGATAATGAGAAATCTAGCAACTTTCCGTACACTCTGTTGGAGACACTGGTTTGTTTTGTGTATTGTAAATAATGGCGGACAATACGAAGATTGACCGTTTTCCAAATTGTTATCATGTTATGGTGCTTGATACTGCTAAACATAATAAAGCTTTATAACACGACAATTTTCGTTTAGTAATGCAGTTAATTGAAAATTTATGAATGTACCTAGCATATCCATTAATAATTAATGGTTGTTATAAACATAATATAATTATAGGTTATGTTATTTGATACAGCTGAACACGATAAAACCTTATAACATATAATAATGTTTGTGTATTAAGGCAAGGAATTGAAAACATATATATACATATCATTTGTATTAATATTAATAATAATGGTTATTCTTTTTGAAAAATCTGCCACTCGTATATTTCAAACAGAAAAGAAATAACTGAACTTGGATCATCTAACTTAATCGGAGAAATTTCTTCAGTCAACGTTGACTTTAGTTTAAGACAAATTAATCTGAGATTAGACTTCATACAACACAAAATTCCAAGTTCAGCTAGAACGAGGATCAATTTAACTTCTGATCTAAGATTAAATGGTTTATACAATCGGCCCTTAGTCAAGTTATTTGGTTCGTTGCACAAACTCCGTACCCGCTTAGCTTCAAAGAATAGTGGCTAAGATTTCGGTCTCTACTTATGAGACAGCATTTGTATTATAAACGTAGAGGTTTACTTTAACAGTATTTCGCCTTCCCTTTAATAATTTCATCTCGGTGTCCAGTTGTAACGGCAACATTTCAACGGAAAATCCCTGAGTCAGATTTTTGACGTAAATAGAAAAGTGTAGTTCCCTTAAACCATAAGCGTTTCGTTCAGTTTGGTAATCAATCCGTGTCATCAACCTTAGCGAACACGGCATGCTACAGAGTAGCTTCTCGTTTGCTTAATATAGGCTGGAATTATAAGGCAATTTGTTCCATGTCTGATACAACCATCACTACATACTGTTTATTTTCCTCTTCGTGAAAACTTTCCATGATTTGTGATAATATCTTATATTAACGGGAAGTAAAGTTGATATCACATACCTTTATTCATATAATTCTGCCAAATAAGTGGGTCACCTGCTAATGACTGCACTTAGCACGAAATTTCGTCACAACTACTCAAACCAGGCAGCGATAATCCCAACACGTTTTCAATTAGACACGCAACGTTCAGCCATAGAGAATCTTGCATGTATTCAGGTGACAAATACCAACCTATTATTTCAAACATGTACCAATTCGCACATGCACAATTGAATGTAAGAATTCACTGAATTTAAATCAATAGGGTTAGGTTTTATAATAACACTCTATCAACTAATAAAATACGTCTCGTGACCAGAACACAGTACAAAACGGAAACATAAAAATTGGAAATTTATCTTTTGAAGACGTGGAACAATTCAAATATCTTGAAGTAACAGCAATAAATATGACACTCGAGAGGAAATTAAACGCAGAATAAATATGAGAAATGCTTGCTATTATTCGGTTGAGAAGCCTTTGTCATCCAGTCTGCTTAAAAAAAACTGAAAGTTAGAATTAATAGAACAGTTTTGGAATATGTATGATGAGACTTTCTTGTGTTACATTCTAACGTACCTTGTTTACATGTTTCGACCTATTTATGGGTCATCTTCAGAACTGGTCGTTGTTGGTCTTGGCGCCTCTTGTTCTGTTTCCTGTAAGGGTACGTTCGTGTGGTACAGTGTAGAGTCAAAGAGTGTGTGTGTTTTGGAATTGAGTTGTATGTTGAGAATTTCGTTGGGTTCTGAAGTGATATAGTGTTAAAAGTTGTGTAATCAAGATTTAAAACTGTTATATTACCGGTTGTACTGTGCGGTTGTGAAACTTGGACTCTCACTTTGATAGAGGAACAGAGGTTAAGGGTGTTCGATAATAAAGTGCTTAGGAAAATATTTGGGGCTAAAAGGGATGAAGTGACAGGAGAATGGAACAAGTTACACAATGCAAAATTGCACGTATTGTATTCTTCACATAACATAATTAGGAACATTAAATCCAAACCTTTGAGATGGGCAGGACATGTAGCATGTAGAGTGAATCCAGAAATGTATACGAAGAGTCCACTGCAAGAATGATGGATATCACTTTCTTGTCGAAAATTAACCAAGACTGTCAATGCATAGCTTAAGACATATAGAATGTACATTAGAATTATATGGCAGTAACACTGATAGTCATTGTCCAGTAATGATCGGAAAATCTCAGTTAAGATTTGAGCGCTAAGCATTTCAAACTCTCAATTGCGTCTCCTGCAAAATGTGTTCCAAATGACATCCATCATTCTTGCAGTGGACTCTTCATATACAGTTTGCGGCAAAAAAAAAAATAATAACACTGAAGTTATTGCTCATCTGCTGTGCATGATTCCCCAGCAACCAAGTATTTATTTATTTTATGTGGTAGTTTGACATATTGTATATTAAGTGTTCGGTTTAGTGTTGAAATCATAGTTCTCACAACAGAGGAAAAGGTGTTTATTGTCGAGCATTATTTCCGGTCATACAGAGTACTGAAATTACAAACAGACTCTGAAAATCAAGATAAGTCATTATGACATGCACGGCGACATGAGACTGATCCCATACGACGGAACTTCTCGACGACAACATTGTTGTTACTTGGTGCCGTATTCTTAAAACGTTCCTGGTATTGTTCTTTAACGTGGCGCAAGCTCGGCCCATTCTGACTCCACACTTCGTATGACCGGAAATAATGTTCAATAAACATCTTCTCTTCTGTTGTTTTTTAATTAAGTAAAGTTTCTTGTACATAAGTAAGTGCATTATAGTTGTGAATAACTGAAACAGAAAAAAAGAAGAAAATAACTTGACACTTGTTTATAGGTATTGCCCAATAGCAAAATCCCAAAAGAACTCTACAGTCTCATATCACATGCCGTTTTCGTTTTATATGGGCTAGATCTTGCGGTGGATTAGTGGCAATTACTCGAAGTAGCGGATTGATGTAGTTTAAGATGTCTGATGTAGCTCTGTCTCAGGACCTCCATCACTTCAGGAATACAGAGCTCGTCGTGTAAGTTCTTGTTGCTAATATACCAAAGTGTACCAGACATCAGCCTCAATTGAAATATATATGACTCTTGCAGTGTGGAGGCAATGGAGATCTGTCTTGAACAAAGTGTTTTAGCAGGCAGATTCTGTATCTAATTCTTTTTAACAATAGCTGATATGTGGTTATGCTAAGTCATTTTGCTATCTAAGATTAACCCAATAAATCTGACAGATTGAGCTGTTAGTACTTCTGAACCACATAATGTTACTGCATAATTTACAGTATTCCTGTCATAGCTTAAGTAAATCTGACTAAATGTGATTTTTGAGGATCTATAATTACTCGCCAATGCTTACACCACGTGAAAAATTTTTTACACAAAAATTTTTAGTTGTTCTGCTCCTGATTCATAAGTAGGCGTACCTTTACTAAGAATAGCAACATCATTAGCAAGATAGGCTATTGTGACGTGATCTTGAGATGGAAAAGCTGATCTATATAGAATATAAAGCAACGGTCCCAAAATACTACCTTGAGGTACTCCAGATTGAACATTTGATTTTGACTAAGCAGATTCATATTTAACAGAGAATATAGGTTATAAAACGTATCCTTTGTTGTTAGAACCACAATTCCAGAATTCAACACATTGAATTCACAATATGTCTATTAGCCTATATACAACAAATAAATAGTTGGTTGCTAGGGAAACGTGGACAGCAGATGAACAATAATTTCGGTGTCGTTTGTTTCGCCGCATACCGTAGATGTTAGTTGGAAGACCTTTGGAGAGGCCGAGACGTATATGGGAGAATAATATTAAATGGATTTGAGGGAGGTAGGATACGATGCTTGGGACTGGATTAATCTTGCACAGGATAGGGACCGATGGCGGACTTATGAGAGGGCGGATACGAATCTCCGGGTTCTTTAAAAGCCATTTGTAAGTATCAACTAATAAGTTACTTAGCGTGAAAGAAATTGATGATAGTGATATTTTATTTGGCGAGGTGAAGCCGAAGATTACAATATTAATCAAAAACGCACATTACATTATTTTTTCAATAAAAGAAAAGGTAAAGTTACCTCCGTTACATGTCATGAAGGCACTTGGGGTGCACGGAGGTAGAGCCCCATGCTTTTTTGACGCGGCACTAGAAAGAGGTGGTGTGATCGGCACCACGCTCCGACAGCCTTTCACCCCCGGGAAAGACCCGGTAATCAAAAGTGGATAATATTTAAAGCGAAAAATAAGTCATAAAGACATAAACGCATATAAGATTGCAGTATGGACGGAGTTATTTCGACCGACTGATTCAGTAATGGGGTGTGTTAGGGAGGGGGAGACAGGTAAGATCCCACAAGCCTCAAGTAAACATGGTAGGCAGCGGTGCACGATTTACTCATACTGGAGCAGATTGAATACACGTAGCCTACGCACATAGCAAGAACGTAAACGTGATGGAAGTTTAATGTCATGTGGCATCCGTGCAAAGGATCTTCTGTGCACAACAGTAATATTAAAAGAGTCCCTGATAACATTGACGTAAGTACTAACAGCGGTAACAGCAAAACGTACTAGATAGGTAGCAGCAAACAATCCAAAAGTAAAAGTATCACTGATGAGTCGTGGAATATCAATGCAAAAGGAAGAGGCACATATAATTAAAAATGTCTACAAATATTTCACAAATTCAGGCAGTACTTCACCCATATGCGACGCTGAAGCAATAGAAGTGCTACGAACAACAGTAAGAGCCAACAGTAAAGAATTTTATAGGATCAACGGCTTTGACTGTGAGTTTATCAGAGAGAGTATACGAATTTCATGAACCAAAGACAGCAGCTACCATCGATAAGATTGGTTCTGCACTCAGAAAGAAAACAGAAAACACAGAATATGAATTCTCACGTCATAAAACAACACTTTTAAGAATATTAAAATCTATAGGTTTCAAATTCAACGAGCAATCCAGACTAAGGCCGGCCACTGAATCTAATCGCATTCAAGTTTGGTGTTGGGAAGCAAAATTGTCGTTGCGGTTTGAGTGTTAGTTTAAAATATCGTAAATAAAATAAACACCAACAGACATTGGCTCAATTAAATCCAACATATGGATGAAAAAGAGAACGCGTTGAGCGTTTTAGACGGCAACAATAGGAAGTGCAACACCAGTGATATAATTAAAATGGAGGGGCTTGATACTTAGAGGACTCCAACTAAATGTAAAATATGTAAGTAAAGGAAATATTCCAATCCAGCATTGACATTTTATAACGCAGTTTATATACCAGTAGTTAAACGCCAGTCTATCAGCCTCCCTCCTCACTTAGCATTCTCCTCCGGCCGGTCGAAATAACTTCGTCTGTACTGTAAATGAAAAGGGCACACGAATTTTCCTCCGAACTTAGGCAGACTTTTAACCGTCTACTACTACTCACGTACGAACAATAGCAATATACCTATACGTTGTACGTACGTACAGTAGCAAAAGTGTAGTTAAAAATTTGTAAGCGATCTTGTAATAGAGTTAGTTAAAATTAGTTTCAATAGCAACATTGATTTTTTAGCAAGTTAAGTGAACCTAATTTGTTTAAAATGCAGTCTGTTAACCTCTCTTCTGGTATATCGTCGTTGTTCCTGAAATAACTCCTATGTGAAAAATATGAAACTTTTCAGTAGGAAGAGAAAACACGTTTATTCTTCTATGGCTGTAGTACATAGGAGATTGTGAATTCTTAAATTTTCGAAAGAGAGAAATGTAATTACATATAGGAGATTTTATCATTTGCTGTATCACTATTTAAGTTATTTAATAGAGCAAAAATCTGAAAATCGATAAATATGTCACATAGGAGTTATTGCCGGAACAACGACGATATTCTTCAAAACATTTTAAAATGTATGAATGTTTTCTCCGGATTGTTTTTGCTCTGTTTTTGCTGGCACCTCGAATTTTCAAGCATTTTTCTGCTTTGATATGACTAAATGGATTGATGGATGTGAAGTATGAAAATTACATACAAGATGTTTATGAAAAGACTAGCTCTATAACTAGTGCGTGAAAAATCAGTAGTAGGAAAAGCTCACAATAAAGGGGGAAAGGAATAGTCTCAGAAACATCTTGACACAACACTAATAAGGTCCAGCAAGGTTTCTTTGATTTCATCTGATCTCAAATTAGGCAACCCCCCCCCCCCAAAAAAAAACCAAGAATTTCAGCTATTCACTGACCTCACCTTCACTATTGTACAGACGAACTAATCACAACTCAGAAATTTGAAGGTACCAGCTCTGTCCCAAATGGAAGTGGCAACAGTGAAACGTATTACAAACGCCAAACACTCGGAATTTTCTGTATTTATAATTATCATGCGCAACGCACTTAATCTTTTTATTGGTGACAATCCGTACTAGCGAACTCATTGAACACGCTGACAACTGCATGAAAAAATCAAGCGGAATAGACCACAAGATCATACTATAGGCCTACCTCTTTTCATGCGGCTTAGCTCATGGAGATCATGGCATTTTAGCTGCGTAGAACAACATGAGCCATTTGTGCTCAAGCAACGTTGCCTAGTTGTAATGTTAAGACTCAGTCGCTGTTAGTTATGATAAATTAAATAGTACATGAGCCCAGACAAGATATTGCAGCTACTAACAAGGTTTAAACGTATGAACTATGTTGAATGAAAAGCATTACAGTGCACGTGTACGCTTCAAATTGATATACTGTTGTGCATTTTCAATATCTTCCAAAATTTTCGAGATATTGACCTTGTTCGCTTTCGATGCGGACCCTAGGATTAGCTGTGAGATTACCTGACTTCCATCTTACAATTGGGGAAAACCTCGGAAAAAAACCCAACCAGGTAATCGGGGAATCGAATGCACCCCCGAATGCAACTCCGGATCAGCAGGCAAACATGTCTGCCGCCTCAGCTACCATGGGGCAGTCAATAAATCAGTGCAATATTGTCGATTTCATATAGTCACTTTTGTTTTGCCGCTCTTGTTTCGCTATTGCTTCCTGCTTGATAAGATATGTAAGGCATAACAATGACGCAAATTAAAACAAGTGAATTGAGATCAGGATCAAAGTAAGACAAATCAAATAAAAATGAGACAAATTACGCAAAGCAAGCAAATATGACTAAAAAAAAGGAAGATGTTACAAGGAAGTGAAACTCAAGCAATATAAAATGAAATAAAAGAAACACAAGTTGAACTAAATAAAGACAAATGCAATGCAAACCAAAACAAATCAAATAAAGTCACTTTGAATCAAGGTCACGGAAAGACAAAGCGTAGTATTGCAAGATAAATCAAGGCAAGGGAAAATAAAACAAGGCAGGTCAAGTCAAGACAAGACAAATGAATTAAAGGGATACAAATCGAAATCAGATCAAGATAATGAGAAGGCAAGAAATCAAATTAAAGAAAGTCGAGTAAAATGAAGGCAAAGGAACGGTAAATAAAAATGAAATGGGACAAGATTAAGCAAGGAAATCCACATCGAATTAAGATGTAGGAAAGGAAAAAAAAGAGAGATGAGGCGAAGCAAGTGTCGTGAAGAAAAATGAAGTAAGAGATGGGAAAGTTAAATAAAACAAAGACATAGACAAGACTAGATGAAGTGGAGCAAATGAAGGAAAATCAATTAAAATCAAAATAAAAGGATGACGCAAAATAATGCAGCAATGAGTCAATATAAGAGAAGGCGAATTAATCAAGGAGTGTAATTTCTATATTCGATCTATATTAAAAGAAAAATAAATAAAAGCATTTTGTGGAAAGAAAGGATAAAAGGAAAATATAGGTAAGACAAAATAAAACAAATTAAATCAAATTAAGAGAAATCAGTTAAAATTAAGATCAAAGCAAGGACTGCAGAGAAGAGGTAATGATATGTGTTTGTAAAAATGTCGCAGGCTTTATCAATCCAGAAGAACTGTTCGAGATAAATGTGAAGAGAAGACGAAGAATTAGAACATAAAAAGAGTAACAATAGAACTTCTTTCGGAAGTTCGAAAACTAATATATAACATTTTCTGAGATTACATCTGCCAAACAGGTCCTAGTATTGGAACACGTAAGATGGAATAGTTATACAGAGTACAGGTTGATTTGAAAATTATTCTGTAAGACTATAGCAATGCAAACAAGGTAAACTATTTGAGAAAAAAAAACTTCAAGTCTGTAATTTAGTTATCATGTTCCCTTTTTGAAAATTACTTGGGCTAAACGTCTCCCATTACAATTTCAATATTTGTATAACCTTCAACATAAGCTACGCATTGCACTCGCAATGTTTCTTAATTCTTCTCGTATGCGTTCTTTAAGCTCTTCTAATAGTACTCGGAAGAATATGGAACACTGTGGACTTTAAATACACAGTCCCATACACTCACTCAGATCCGGAGATCTTGCTGGTCAAGTGATATCCCCAAAATTGAAGCTACGAGTTAAATTGCTTCAAAAGGAAATTTGGAGATTTCAAATGCCATTGGGAATCCGGATTTTGATGAAACGGGTGACTTGGATTTAATGTGTTTTCTGGGAAACATCTAAATTGTCTGCTTATAATGACAGGAAAATATGTAGATTTTTTATAAAATACGAATATTTTACCAAATCATTAAGAAAAATATGAAATTCTTTTGGCTTTAATTATATTCTACACATTGTGAATCCTGAAAATCCTTGTTCTCATACCGCTCATGGTTTAGAACTTTAGAATTGGCATTTCATATTTTGGCTGTCTTTAGTAACAGCGTCTACTCTATGGAATGGTAAGCAATTTTGTGTTGTGGGCGTTCTATTCTCCATAAGTGAACTCTGTATATTGACATAGAAAATTTTTCTACCTATCGGTTCAGCAGGTTTAGCATCGTCTTTCTTCAAGATATATTTCTTCCTTCATCTTTTACAGCATTACGTACAGACCGATTATTTAGTCCTGACAGCTCAGCGACGCGAAAGGGGGGAAGTAATAGGAGTAGTGGGGAAAGCTCCGGAGTAGAGATAAGGGCGAGCGGTCGGTAAAGGAATGCAGTACAGCTTAATTGTACAGGGACATCATTTTATTTTTACTCCAATTTTTATTGTACCTGAGTTTTTGAATGTACTTCACTCCCACCCCTTCTACTAATGAAGTTCAACCGTCCTCCACACAGATCCAAGACTGCATATACAGTCATAGTAGCCTTACGGTCACAATAAACAGTACATTCCAAAAATATGTTCGCGTTTTCCAGTGACGAAAGAGCTTTCAATATTGAATCATTTTCGGACAGGTACTGTCGGCCATTTGCCTACGTCGCATCCCGGTTTACCCCACCAGCTTTTATTCGCCAGCTAGTGGCTGGGCTGTCTTAGCTCTTTTCTGAAAATATTAATTTCTGTTAGGAATTGGACGTCTACGTATTATACAACTATTTAAAATAATTTAAATAAAGGGCTTCGTTATGTAATCAACTGTCACGTGATTTCCCTTCTTTCTACGACCCTACGACAAAACCCCTAGGACGGACAGTAGATAGTAGATAGTATCTTTTCGGATCGGGCAGAAGTGAAGATTGAATTTACAGTACGTTAGGTACTCTTTTATAAAGAAGGTACAGAATTATTTCAACATGAGTTACTAGTACGAAGGACGAGACTGGTACTTGAAATTAGGTACAATAGTCTATAGTGCGATTATATGCACAAAAGAACTGAAGACTGTATCGAAATAAACGTCCACCATTTAAAAAAAATGTGTTTAAATATCCATATTATGATTATTTTTCAATTTAACTTCATTCTCTATACTGTACGCTAATGTGCTGTAGACAGTATAATATACAATGCATAATGAATACGTCCACATGGACAGCTCACTTCGTGAGTAAAATCACTCATTGTTAATACAGTACTGTATTTTTATTAAACAAAAAACCTAATGAAAATGATCAAACTCAAAAGCGCAATATTTCCTAGTTTACGTAAATGGATGAACTACTTTTCTTCCCTGCTATACCTAGTAAAGTGATTTGTTTGTATATTACGCCAGTATCATCGAACTCCAGTCGTGGAAGGGGGTAGAAAACGGCGTTGATCCAGAGGTATAGGCAAGTTAATATTAAAAATGTTAGTAAAAATAAAATTATGTTCCTGTGCTAGAAACATATCGCTCTGCCGCACGCATGACATCCGATCACTCCGAAGGCAAGCGAGTGACTAATCCAAACACCCCTTGGCGTAACTAAATGGACTCGCCTGACCCAGGCGCACATCTCCGGCGACTGTCAGGACTAAATAATCGTACTATACATTGTACTTCCACACCATTATATTAAAACCACAGCTTTCAAAGTAGCGTGCAGATTGGCAGGAAAAGGCAGCGCCATTGAATAAATTATTTCTTAGCTGAGAAATTAACTTTGGTCAAAAAGTTACTTACAACGTTATTCTAGGCAACACTTAACTGCCGTTAACTAATGAACTTGATATATTACAATAAACTGCGCTTTTACGAAAATTAATTACTTCATAAAGTCGACAAAAAATTAAAAAAAGTTAATTTCGATGGAATTAATTGCTTAATGACCGACGAATACGCTGAATACGCAAGGTACAATAATGAGTGAAATGTGAACGTGGGAGTGAAACGTAGGAAGTGAGTCAGCAATTTGTGTGGCCAGAATTAATAATGTTGGGGTCATGAGGCGCTCTGTGCTTTCCATTTGTAATGCCTCAGTTCAATATTATAACTCAGTTTCTGTTTGGCACAGATTTTACGACAGAGTGCATGGAAGTCTATGTGTGTATTTTGAAAATAGTACTGACCACTGCAAAAGGTCCAGAGAAATATCTAAGGAGACTCTTAGAAAATTCGATGATGATAATGATGATAATAATAATAATAATAATAATAATAATACTTACTGGCTTTTAAGGAACCCGGAGGTTCATTGCCGCCCTCACATAAGCCCGCCAGTGGTCCCTATCCTGAGCAAGATTAATCCATTCTCTATCACCACATCCCACCTCCCTCAAATATATTTTAATATTATCTTCCCATCTACGTCTCGGCCTCCCTAAAGGTCTTTTTCCCTCCGGCCTCCCAACTAACACTCTACATGCATTTCTGGATTCGCCCATACGTGCTACATGTCCTGCCCATCTCAATCGTCTGGATTAGATGTTCCTAATTATGTCAGGTGAAGAATACAATGCGTGCAGTTCTGTGTTGTGTAACTTTCTCCATTCTCCTGTAACTTCATCTCTCTTAGCCCCAAATATTTTCCTAAGCACATTATTCTCAAACATCCTTAATCTCTGTTCCTCTCTCAAAGTGTGAGACCAAGTTTCACAACCATACAGAACAACAGGTAATATAACTGTCTTATTAATTCTAACTTTCAGATTTTTCGACAGCAGAGTGGATGATAAAAGTTTCTCGACCGAATAATAACAGGCATTTCCCATATTTATTCTGTGTTTAATTTCCTCCCGAGTATCATTTATATCCCGAAAATGCAAAGTATATGATTGTCTCGTGACGAGAATATTGTACGAAATGGAAATATAAAAATTGGAAATTTATTTTTTGAAGAGGTGGAGAAGTTCAAATATCTTGGAGCAACAGTAACAAATATAAGTAATAATAATAATAATAATAATAATAATAATAATAATAATAATAATAATAATAATAATAATAATACTTATGGCTGTTAAGGAATACGGAGGTTCACTGCCGCCCTCACATAAGGTTCCCATCGGTCCCTGTCCTGAGCAAGATTAATCCAGTCTCTTCAATCATATCCCACCTCCCTCAAATCCATTTTAATATTCTCCTCCCATCTACGTCTCGGCCTCCCCAAAGGTCTTTTCCTTCCGGTCTCCCAACTAACACTCTATATGCATTTCTTGATTCGCCCATACGACTGATATTAACTTGTTGCTCTACTCGCTTGCCTACTGATAGTCTTTCTCTTAGTTCTCCAATTACCAAATAATGGTCAGAATTACAGTCAGGTGAAGGTTCGAATATAAACTATACTACTATGTCTTCGTTTATCTATCAAGATGTGATGTATCTTGTTGTGTGTCAATCCATCTGGAGAAGTCAAAGTATTTTTATGTATAGCCTTATGAGTGAATGTTGTACTTTTGTCAATTAAATTGTTTGATGTTGCAAAGTTGGCTAATCTAACTCCATTATCGTTACTAGTTACGTGTAGGCTCTCTTTTTCAATAGTTGGTTTAAAATATGCTACTTTAGCATTGAAATCCCCAATAAAATTTTCATGTGATATCTAGGTAACTGATCAAAAGTATGCTCCAATTCCTCATAGAAACTATCCTTTATATGGTCATATTTCTCTTTATAACTACGATATCGCACCATCTACACTTAAGTACTAAGTGCGATAACCTGTCACTGATAAATTCGATTTTTTTGCTGCTAATAGAAGGCATAATAATAATAATAATAATAATAATAATAATAATAATAATAATAGAAATAATAATGGTGATGAGAAACCATATTAAGGACTGTGTGCCTTGGAATAGGTATCGCCGTCATTGGTAATTTTGTAGCGGAAATCTATGAATAAAATAGCATATAAACATACTTGGCGAGGTGAGGCCGATGATTCACCGTGGAGTTACCTGAAATTATCTTTAGAGTACAATTGGGGAACACTAATGAAAAAAAAAATCGACTATAGTGCAAATATTTACGTAGAAGGGATTGTTGACGAACAGTGCGCTGAGCATGAATGGAGGAATACTAGAGAACTAGGGGACCAGAAGAATAAGGGAACGATAAGGAGGACAAGGGTGATACATGGAGAACAAATGGAATACAAAGAGTATAAAGGGAATACAAGGATAACAAGGGAGAATAGAAGAAGATCAAGGAAAATATAAGAAGAAGAGAATACATGACAATAAGTGGAGTACAGAAAAGGGAAAACAAGGAAAACTATGGAAATACAAGGAGTACAAGGGAAATAGGAGAAAAATAAATATATTAGACCACGGGTAATATAAGGGAAAACAAGGAGAATAAGGGGAAAACAAGGAGAATAAGGGGAAAACAAGGAAAATAGGAGAACAAGGGTAATATTTGAAAAAAAGTTTCATGACTTAAAGTATGTCGACATCTAATCACCTACTTGGAATAATAAATTATTATGTAAAATAAGACCTAAAAATTACAATTAAATTTTGAAAAGGAGCAGATAAAGAAGGTTTAAAATCTTAATGGCTATCACGATTGGTTTAAACATGCACTAAAACCAGACGTAAGTGCAAGTTTGAACCAATAAATTATTGAGATTTGCGATAGATTAATTAGTTTAGGAAATTGTATATTTATTATGTAGAACTACATTTGTTTATAGATCTTTTGTTAAATTATTAAGTTTTGTACCTTTGTGAACTATATCAATAAATCTATCTATCTATCTGTCTGTCTGTCTGTCTGTCTGTCTGTCCGTCCGTCCGTCCGTCCATCCATCCATCCATCTATCTATCTAAAAATATTTGAAAAAAGGAGAATATTTAGAAAACAAGGAGGAGAACAAGGAGAAGAAGGTGCATATACAAGGATAACAAGAGGAATAAACAAGAAGAACAAGGGGAATATACAAGGAGAACAGAGGGATATAAAGAAAACAAGGGGAAAATAAGGAAAACAAAGGGGAAGACAAAGGTAACAAAGGGAAGACAAGGACAAAAGAGGTAATATACGAAGAAGAGAAATACTGAGAGAAAAAGGAAAATACAAGGAGGACAAAGATAATGCAAAGAAAAAAAGGACAATAGGAGAACAGGAAAAATAGGACGAGAACAAGAGTAATAGAAGGACAAGAGGAAGACACGTTGATCAAGGGGAGGGGGGGAATTGCATTTATTGTGGAGTCTATTCTCAAATTACCTTGTGAGGTGAAAGTCGTAGATTACATAAAAAAACAGGTAGTCGGCTCAATCCCGAGTGCACAGAGAAACTTGTCTACCGTCTGATCTACCCTGATGGCTACTATTATTTTTGTGACCGTTAGGAACTGCCTCAGTCATCTCTGTGTTATATCCGGGACTGAAAAACAATTCGTAGGGTTTCACATTCATATTATCCTTGCCTTCTAAAGGTTGAATGCATAAAGGATCTACCGCAATGGTTTACATGAAGAATGGCTTTCGTCCGCCCCCTGAGTACACACACGTGCGCGCACGTTTATGTATAGAGAGTTAGTGTAAGAGCCAAATGTCAGAAGTTACCCCAGATGCTATCGGTAGCGACGCAACAATTAAATTTACGGGCGCCTCTAAGGAGAGAGAGAATCGATTGGTGGAAAGGGCGCGCCGGACGACACAAGCCTCCTCTCAACCGCCAGAACGTTGTTACAGTCGACAAACAAATCGGCACCGGCCAATGAGTAGTGCAAATCGATATAATCTGGGAATTGCGCGATGAGAGCGCACGGCCTTGTGTGGCGCCTTGGCGAAAGTTGGGGACTTCAGTGACAACTTCCACTCGTTGGGTTTGAGTTCTCACTTTGCTTCTCTCCTCTGCCGTGCCAAGTAATGTGGCAAATTACATCCATTAGGTGGGAAAGCAGAAGATCTTGTAAGAATAATTAATGAATTAATACACCCTAAGAGATAAAGACAATTAAATAAAATGTTTTTCAGCACAAAAAAAGGAGAAAAGAAATGAGATCGGAATTAGTGTTACATTCCTTGAGGGGAAATGCCTCTTTCTATAAAATAAAATAAAGCAAATAATGGGAAAATAGAGGATATACTCTACTTCTATTCTCAAGAAAAAGTTTACGGGTAAAACTCTGGAAATTTTTACAAATAATATACCGCCAAATTAAAAACAAAAGTAATAACATCTTTCTGCGATCAAGCTTCAATCAAAATCGAAATGAACAAAAACTATTATTGTGAAATTGATTCACCTGACTTGATTAACAGAGGACTCCGGCAGAGATGTGGTTTCCGTATATTGTTATACGAGTTCCGGCAGTTGATTTTGACGAATTTCAGCATAGATACTGTTCTAAAGTGATTATAAGGTTTACACAAATATCAAAATAACAAAGAATAGAAATGAAGCTATGTTGGAAAGAGTGGGTGAAGAAAGAATGATGTGAAACTGATCAGGAAGAGAAGAAGAAACTGGTTGGGTCACTGGTTGAGAAGAAACAGCCTTCCGAAGTGTGCACTGGAAGGAATTGTGAACGGGAGAGGAGTTCGGGGCAGAGGAAGATATCAGATGATAGACGATATTAAGATGTATGGTCAAATTTACGTTCCAAAACAAGATAATACCAGATTTTCAGTTTGGCTTTCGTCCAAAACATTCTACACCACACCAACTGCAAAGAGTCACTGAATCCATTATAAAAGGCCTTGAAGAAAAACAGTATACTGCCACTGTGTTTCTGGATATTGCCCAAGCATTTGATACTGTTTGGCATGATGGTTTAATGCTAAAATTATATAGAATTGGTTTTCCTGACTATCTCACACGCATCGTGAAAAGTTTTTTATCCGAGCGTCAGTTCTCAGTACGTATAGATGGCATTAAATCAACGCTTCGCCCAGTTTTAGCCGGAGTACCACAAGGATCTATACTGTCACCACTTCTCTTCAATATCTTCACATATGACATTCCATGTTTACAACCGTCACACATAGCTATGTATGCTGATGATACAGTTCTCTTTTATTCTCATAGTAACCTAAATACTGCAACCATCACTCTTCAGACATCCTTACAGGAGTTGTCTAAATGGTTCTCTGACTGGAGATTACTACTTAACATTACCAAGACAGAAGCTAAAATCTTCTCTTTAAGGCCTATTCATAATCCACCTCTTTTGGTTCTTCTAAATGAACAAGTTACATGACTCTCTAGTCAAGAAGCTGTCAAATATTTGGGAATATTATTAGACACGAAACTCACATGGAATGCCCATATAACTCGCATTGTTACACTAACCTCTTCTAGAATTCGAAAATTATACCCTTTGGTTAATAGACGTTCACAAATTGGATTGGACTACTCTACACCTCGCATGTACGACCTCTTTTAACTTATGCAGCGCCAGTATGGGGGACTGCAAATAAGACACACATGCATCGCCTACAAGTTCTCCAGAACAAGTTCCTGCGTACTGCAACAAATGCCCCCTGGTTTGTAAGAAATCAACAACTGCATCAAGAATTGGGAATTCTTCTACTAGAACAGTACATCCATTCAATGTCAAAATCTTTCTTCAACAAACTTCCTGGTGTTCCTGGAGCTGTGACATAAAACATTGGAGCAAGATCTTGTCAGCCATCTCGACTTAAAAGGAAACTCCCTCAAGACATCCTTCTTAGTGATACTGACGACTCTTCATAATTTAACACAGAAAATCATCATATTTTTGTTCACATAATTCACAAAAATGTTTAATAAATTAATTTACATTAATTAGAGGAGCCTTTAGAGCCAACCTCAGCATGATATTCTGCATGTGATATTCCATAATTTAACAGTGGTCTGTATAGCAAGTTTGCTGGTCGACCAATATTAAACACAAAAAAAAAAGATGTATGGTCATATGCGGAGACTAAGAGGAAGACAGAAAACAGTAGAGAATGCTGGGTTGCAGTGAAAGACCTGCCTTTGGGCAGAATAGTATGGATGGATGGATGGATGGATGGATGAATGAATGAATGAATTAATGAATGAATGGCTTAAACAATGACACATTTCAAGTGATCCCCTCGGTATCTTACACTTTGTTGCAATCTTATCCGGAAATTTATTTCATAACACGCATGCCAATCAATACCTGGCCCAGTATACCAAGATATGTTAGAACAGTTCTTGTACCACCAGGTAGCTGATCTGCAACCTCAAGTAATCTTTCAACACGACGACGCCTCTCCCCACACTGGAGACTGGATGTTCGGAATTTCCTCACAGAAACCTTCCCAGATCGCTGGATTGGACGCTGCGGACCAATTGGTGGCCACAATGTTCGCCAGACATCACTCCACTGGACTTCTTCCTCCGAGGTTATGTAAATGACCGTGTGTTTGCGGCTCCAGAACAAAATCTTCAAGGTTTACGAACCCGTATTCGTGACACAATTTGCAACAGTATCAATGGACATGTTGAACAGAACGTGAAACGAAATCGACAGAGACTTGATATTGTTCGTGATATCAATTGTGCACATGTAGAGGTGTATTAGTGTGTGACAATGAAAATTCTTTGAGTTTCTCATTCTTTTAATACCAATCTCATTTCATAATTCCGTATACTTTGTTAGCAATGTTTAATTAAAATGTGGGATATTTGAAATAGTCACGGTGTATACTGATTCATATGATACGTTTGAGGAAAGAAAAATTCATTTAAAATACTCGGATCTTCAAGGTAGTTAATGGCTCAGCTATAGTAGGCCTAATAAATTCTATGAATATTTTGACTGCCTGTGAGTGTTCGATCCCAGGTTCTTCTTGTGGTAGTCTTTAATTTCGAACTCCGATTCCAGGTGATTCTAGAATGTTCAGTTAAAACTACTTTAAAAAGGAAAGTATCTGTAAAAACTCGAATCCTGTCTCTGGTAATCAATCACGTTTCGAATTTCTGAAACTCTTGGCAGCAAAGGTGAAATATAGCGAGAGAAGACTTTAATATAACATGTTCCAGCAAGCAGAATATGTCAGTATGGTCCAACTCCATGCGGGTTGTCGTCGATATGGTATGTCGTAGACCACACAGTCTGTCGGAGTCTGAATCCAACGCTATTCTTGGCCTACCCAGGTAGTGTCGCTAGTAGTGACATACTCAAACTGAAATGAATGAATACATTGTTTTAAAATTCTACGCTGTCAGTTCTTAGAGACGCTTTTATTATGTTGGTTAGTTAGACCTATTCCGATCGAAATAAAACAAATTAATTTGAGGGACTGGAGAATACTTACCCATTAAGGAATAATATCGGGATTATAAGAAGAGCAAATGACTCGATAAAACACTATCCAATGATAAACGTGACTATGGGAAACATTGGAAAGCCGAAAGACATTAAATAATTAACAAATTGATTGCACATGTTTAACATAAAATTATCTCTAGTAATGTCATGAGAGGTCTGAGATCTGCCGATAAATCCACGAGGGAAGCGAGTGGATTTATCTGGGAAATCTCAGACCTCGAGTGACATTTATTAGGACTATTTCGTGAATAAAATAAAAATGTAAATAATATATCCCTAAAATTCGATCACAAAATGTTAATAATTGTATATTTACGAATACTTAACCTATTCAGACATTGTGAAGTTGAAATAAATGAATATCGATTACTGCAATAAATAAATTCGATGTTACTATTCAGTAATGCCAATTGCGAAAAGCGAAATACAGGTTTAACAATGTTAATTACATGTACTGCACTTTTGGCTTATTATTATAACATAAATACATTTTCATTATCTGCTGAAATCATGATATAATTAAAAATTTTATAATACAATTACAGTAACCTGATTAATACATTAATTAAATGAACAATTGTTGAAAACGCAGTTATCTAATCTGAATGAAGGAATGTAATTTTTTTCAGATAGCCTACAATGGACATGGAATTAGAAGATGAAGATGTATTTTATAGGCTACAATATAGGTTAGGTTACCTGTGTGTGAGCAGGACTAGTGTCAGCTGTGCCTTATTTCGACCGTTACTACGTGCTACAGGAAAACATTTTTTATAGCTCGACAAACGCATTCTCGCTGTAGTGTGTAACGGAACTAAACAGTTCAATATTCCAATCGCGTATGCATGCAATCTGGGAAGAATATTGAAAGAATCAAGTTTAAAACGTACGTTAAATTAAGATGCATGAAGATTTTGCGCCGTTTTTGAGCGTCGTCTTCACTGCGTAAATATATGAATCTTGCATTAATTGCTTTAAATATGAAAGAAAAGTTTAACCGTGTAGTTGCATCTTAATGTATTCATGATCATCGATTTACGGGGGAACAGTTGGCGACAATGACTAAACAAAAGAACGACCATGCGATAAATTGATAGCGATAAATCTAGCTGCAAAAATTATCGCAAAGTGTGACTGTGATTGGTTGGAATTCAAAATTTCATTACACTTCATTGGTCGAAAATGGAATGACGTCATATAAACGAAATAGTCATACAAAGACATCCGCATGGACACTAATACACACTTGATTCAGTCGGCGAAACCACTAAATACCTCCCACATGTCTGGGCTGATATTTGAACTGTTTAAAGAAAAATGAACGGCTTAAATCAAACACCTGCAAATGTCTTTCACAAGAATTTCTTTCTGACTGTATGAAAAGTTTAGCTATATTGATGAGTTTTTAAAATAGTTGTTCATTTCCTTAGCTCAAAACACTTCTTTTTAATGTTCCTTTTCTCAAAAACTAACTTAAGTAAAAATGTTAAATGTTATGTTTTATTTAACGATGCTCGCAACAGCAGAGGTTACATCAGTGCCGCCGGATGTGCCGGAGTTTTGTCCCGCAGGAGTTATTTTACATGCCAGTAAATCTACTGACATGACGCTGTCGCATTTAAGCACACTTAAATGCCATCGACCTGGTCCGGGATCGAACCCGCAGCCTTGGGCATAGAAGGCCATCGCTATACCAACTCGCCAACCAGGTCGACTAACTTAAGTAAAAATGTGAACTTTTTTCACACATATCACGACCGATAGATTACAACTTGTCCAACAAATCTCATATCTTCATTAGGATAATAAAAAAATGTAATATTTAATTTCGAATAGAAAAATAATCCGTCTTCAGAATATTTAACGCGAAGTTAAAGTCTTAAGACACATCAGTAATATTGTTTGTTACTTGGTGTAATCCAGTATAGTAAGATCTATGCAAATTTAGAATGAAATTTGACATAATAAAGGGTAGATAAAGATAAATTTAATTTTTATGCTTTGTACTCTAACATGAGTGAAAACATGCTATTTAAAGGGCATACATGATCAGTTTAATAAACTATACATATTATGATTGAGAGAAAAAAAAATTAATGGAATTAAATGTGCAAAAAATGTTATTTTTTCCGTTTCAGTCTTCAATCTTCCTTAAAAAATATTAATCTAGCTTCGAAAAGTAGAGAATACAATACATATGGTATTTCACACCTCTCCAAATGTGAATAGTATATCGCAGAGGGAAGATCGATAGCTCACCATGAACTTCAAGATATATTTTGCGTCTGTTTTAATCCCTGGAGAGTCTGGAAGTCAGCAGTATCATGTAGCTGGATAAAGTACGACTGAGAAGCGAGCTCTTAGCTGTGCTGAAGTTTCGTATTCGTATAATAAATTTTACACTGAAGAGATATTACTGCGTGGTCGATGTTTGTCTAATCTGCATGTGCGCCCCGTTATCCAGACACCAACCTCCAGTGACTTGGTAACAGAAAACTAGAAACAATGGGAAACGCTTATTACTTACATAAATCTTCACTACTTCCATACTACCCGTCAAGCGATTTCATCTAATTATTCATTACAAAATATTAAATGAAAGAATAATACATTTTACAACACAACTACTGTTTACGACCGTACACTGTAAAGTACTCTATACATGTTCTACAGACGTGAACAAATTTTTAGACTAAAACTTTTTCTTGGAAACATAATATAATTCGTCATATCAACTATCAGTATAATTCACAGTCTCTCTATTGTTGTAAATATGATTGTTTACATCTTCTGGTATATTTTTCTAATGGTTAAGTATATTTTTTGTCGCTATGTTGGTACTATTGATGTTTTATATTATATACTGCAGAAGATATTCTCCCATGGCCTGCAAGAAGACCGGACATGAACGAAATTGAAAATCTGTGATCTACACTGAAGAAGAAAGTGAACAAAAAGAGGCTTACAACAAAACATGGACTCATTTATGCACTGTCTGATAGCTGGCTAAATGATGCTGATATTGAAAGAAAATGTAAAACTTTGATTTCCAGCCTCCCTGACAAAATCAACGTGTTAATTAAGAATAACGGAATGTTTACAAAATATTAGTGACCTCAAGACTCAACTTTCTGTTCATTATTGTATATCTGTGCAAAATTCATTTTTTTCATTATTTCTACCGATAAATACAGCTTCGTTGCACATATAATTAATTTAGTCTAATAATTTGTCCACGTCTATATTTTATCGTAGGGATTAAGCAGCCTGTTTATTGTTTTACAATGCCAGACATTCGCATCACATTAAAAAAAAACTTCATAACATTAAAACGCCTTAACTATACGGCAACCAGTACGACGACCGTGTCGAAGAAGTAGCCGCCACGGTCAGGCTACGTTCTCATTGAAAAGTTTTCATTAACCACATCATGTTGATGGAGTGTTCCGCCCTTTCTTAACAAATTCTGGTGTTCATTACCTTTTCTGTCTTGTTAACTCGCAAACAGATATCCATCAGTTGTGTATAAGTCAAATTACATGACTATTTCTGTTGCCGTCATGAATTCGAGTCTCGAATAATGTAAAGTACTTCATATGTATTGTTCTATTTTTATCTATTTTCATCTGATGATATGTTAAAATAATGACGTTTCTATAAAAGTAATATAATGTTTAAATATTACTGTTGTATATAGAGTTGGAAAATTAAATTCAAGTTAAAACCAATAACGCTGCTTGCTAATATAGTACATTTTAAAATACTAAAGGGAGGTGAAGCAGTTTTGGGAACAGGAAGAATATGTTAGACTAAATTCAAGGGAAGAGAGAACGGGAATGGCATGGTGGAGATTAGGTATCTGGAGATTCAAGAATAAAAGAGGGAACATGGAGAAGGATAAAAGTCCTTTGTGTGGACTAGCTGAAGACTCAATGCATATTGCGTTAAAGTGTCAGGCAACGAACAACGAATGATTTGAGAAACAGTTGGGTGGATAAAAAATTTCTAAAAATAAACGCTATAGTAGCTTATAAAAAAATGAATGGTCACCTAAACGCCAGCAATCTGCATAAATTAGGAAAATTTCTGTTTAGAGTTAAAATTAGATGGGAAGAGAAAGTCAAAGCTCTAACGGAGATGGAATTATAAATGTTGAAGAGTTACATGATAAGAAACTACGAAGAGTAGTCAATGAAGTAATAGAATAATTCTTAAAAGAGTAGAAGTTTTAAATAAAAGAGTGTGGGTGTTTGTCGTTATTGAGTTCCCACGTTGGACGCCATTTGAGGGTGAGTGGTTATTGGGACCACACGTTGGGCGCCATTTGAGGGTGGGTGCGTCTCGGTGTTGCGTGAGATTCACTCAGGGTAGCCGAGGTACAGTTGTGGTATAGGATGATGTCGGGAATAATACCAAGCCGGCTACTTATATAAAAGGCAGTGTAAACTCCAAAACTATAAGTTTATTGTCGTATTCACTTAGTAAACCCTAGAGTATGTATTTCCGGCTGACTTATAATTCAATCGTTGGTCGCACCTCTGTATCGACTCTATGGCAACTCTGAATAAGCTCTATCCGATACTATAAATTCAATACTCTGCCCAGTACACTACGGTCGAAGCTCCTAAACATTGGCGAGTAGTCTCGCCGATGACAAAGTTCAATCTATCGAGTCTTCGCCTGAAGAAAGACTATTAAGTTGGGCCGCCGACACAAAAAAAAGATGTCGCGCCGTCTACACGAAGAAAAGTAGTTATCCTGTCGACACGAAACGAAGTAGTTATTCTGCCCTGTATGTAGGGCCGCCGACACGATGAGATCTCGTGCTTGTGCCCTGTATGTAGGGCCGCCGACACGATGTGATCTTGTTTTTATGATGATCTCCGCTCCGAAGCGGAATAGTAGTCGTTATCTCCGCTCCCCGTCACCCTTATTTATAAAAACCTATCCTACGCTAAAACTAACTATTCTATTGGTTAAAAACTACGTCACTGACTGGCCTAAAATCTATTCCCTATTTGTCCAAAGTGACCTCATAAGCTGGACCAAGATCTCTTCTTATTGGGCGCGAAATATGTCATCTCTAAATTTAGACTTTGGATTTCCCATAACATCAAATTAGTTTGTATATCTCACAAGAATACCCGTTCTTTGGAAAACCCAAGCTTGGCAGTATCTTTCCCACGGGTCTAGTCCGACTCCGGCTTTTATGCTTCATCGAGTCTATACGAAACCCCGCTCAAGGTGGCCCTAAATCTGTCCGATGCTGACAAGTGACGAAACACCTGTGTGAGGAAGCTCATTCTAACGAAGTCGCCAGAACATCCCCGCGAATACATGTAATAGAAATATGGAGATATCACTTCGCTAATAAATCGGTCTCTCCCTCTCCTAATTACTGCTTCAAATGCCCATCTACATAACCATTGGAAATTCCCGAAAGAGTTTCCAATGTTATGAGATGTCCCCGCTTTCTGCCTATAACTAGCCTCATAGTTCCCCCACGATATCAGCCGGTAACACATTATTTACAATACAGTGAGATTACAATGTCACTACAAACAATTACAATAAATATTACATATATCTTCACAAGCCTTTCTATGTACACAACTCTCACACAATAAGCACAACAATGTACAATTTATATCCACATTTACATATGTACAATACCATTCATTCACATATTTACATTTATTTATTAATTGATCAATTACACACTCTGCGTGCTTGGTTGTACCAGCCGTCCTGTACAGGTTCACCTAGCTGTACATGTGAGACTAACCATCCTACTCTTTCTCATTCCTGCCTCCTAGCCTCTCCTGTTTGAAAGGCCGCAAGAGTTGCTTGTGGTACCTACCAACAGGTTTACTTTTTCCCCTTTCTACCAATTCGAAAGTATGGTCTCCGTATTTACTCTTAATTTCGTAGGGCCCTTTGTACAGTAGCTCCATGCGTGAGTAACGTCCTCTAAGGGCGGAAGATAACTTCACGTCCCTTAGCAATACCAAATCGCCGGGTGAGGGCTCCCATTTGTGGCGATATCTCTTAACTTTACCGAGTCTATACTCAGCCTTTTTCCTGATTCGGTCGAAAGCTAGTTTACACAGTAGTTCCGCACTAGGAGGCTCACCCTCCTGTATTGCCTGCGGCAAACTCTTTATCATAGGATCGGGATCGATCCCTAACATAAGTTTGATCGGAGCTATTCCGGTCGTTGGATTGATAGAGTGGTTCATGACTCTCTCAATCACCTCACATTGCCTAAACCAGTCCTTATGGTTTCGGTGACACAGAATACGGAGGTACAATGATATATCTCTAAGCGCTCTTTCGCAGGGATTACCGCTGGGAAAGTATGCGGAGCAATTGTACAGCTTCACGCCCGCATCTTCCAGCCTTTTGCAAAACACTTTCGATTTATGTACCGACACATTGTCACTGAGCACCGCTGTTACCGGACCGTAAGTCGGTATGTAATCTCTAACCAGCTTGTCAGCACACAATTTACTAGAGATATTTCTTAAAGGGTAAATCTTTACAAATTTTGTGAAGACATCGTACGTAACAAATATGTACCTGTGTCCGAAGGACGATGTGGGCATTGGACCGTGTTCGTCCACTGCTACAAGTTCATTCTTTTTACCCCTGATAATGACCTGTGGTACATTGTCATACCTTACATTTAGAGGTTTCGCCCTCTGGCAGACCTCGCAACGAGATATTACCCTTCTAACCTTCTTTGACAGTTGCTTAATATAAAATGATTCTGACATAGTTAAAATGATCCTATCACTCCCAGAGTGACACATAGATAGGTGAAAGTTATTTATAAGTTCATTCTCCATACTCGCAGGTATGTATATCTTCCACTTCTGGATATCCCTACCATGCAATTTATACAAGATACCAGAGCGCAATCCATACACATCATCTTTCACCTGTGAGATTTCTCTAGCTTTGTCCATTAAGGCCCTTATCGTGGAATCCTCCTGCTGCAAATCTGCAATTCTCCGAAATTTTCCCGTCAGAGCTCCATTCCTCGTGGAATCAATTTTCATCACGGCAATTTCGTACGCGGGGGCGGTGATAGTTTCCGGTAGCCCCGATTTGGAATTCAAACGAGAGAGACAATCACCAAAGATATTGTCTGCCCCCGGAATATGTCTGATCGTCACATCATGAGCCAAAATTTCGTGCACATACCTAGATATTCTAGAGTTCGTCAATTTGCATCTACTCAGAAACGCTAGGCTTACATGGTCAGTAAATATGATTATCTGCCTATTAAAGATATACTGACGGAACTTCTGTAGTGCGAAGTACACAGCAGAAATCTCTAGTTCCGTGATTGATGCGTTGCTTTCGGTACGCGACAGTCCCCTAGAAGCTGTGGCAATCACATGTCGCTTATTATCTTCATCTGTCTGACATAGAATTGCTCCATATCCATATGAAGACGCATCCGTATAAATCTGAAAAGGTAGGCTGTCGTTAGGCCTTTCCAACAGAATTGAGTCGGCAAAAAGCAGTTTCGTTCGATCGAATGCTTCCTGCTCTGCCGACCCCCACCTGAAGGGTGTATCCTTCTTCAACAATGCTCTGAGTGGGGCTACATGCTTAGCATAATTGACGAGAAACCGATTCTGGTATTGTAGGATACCTAGATACCTACGAACCTGTTTCCGGTTCCGCGGCGGCGGGATCCTCGAAATGCTCTGAATTCTCTCTTGGTCCGGTCTAACTCCGTCAGACGAAATTACGTAACCCAGAAAAACTGTCTCAACTTTAAAAAATGCTGTTTTCCCCAGCTTGACTGTCATACCAGCCTCTCTCAATTTAGTAAGTACAAAATCAATATCCCTAATATGCCTATCCACATTATTGCCATATATAAGAAAATCGTCAATGTATTGTGCCAGAAAACCTCTCGTCGAATCACCAAAAATTATGTCGAGTGCCCTTAGTAGCGCAGATCCAGAACTCGCGATGCCGAATGGGCATCGGGTATACTGATAGTCTTTCCCGTTATGTAGGAACGCTGTGAATTTTCTCGAGTCCTCGTCCAGCGGAATCTGCCAATACGAACTGGTCAAGTCTAAACTAGTGAATATAGAACAGTCACTGATACGGCCTAACAAAGTGTCCACTGACTCCGTCCTGAAATTATCTTTAACTGAAAACGAGTTAACGTGTCGGGCATCGATCGTTACTCTTAAGCTTCCATTGGGCTTCCTAACCCAGCACAATGCATTTACGTAAGGCGAGTCCGATACTTCTATAACTCCGTCTTTTAACATATCATTTATGACTTCGTCTGCCTGATCCCTTAAAGATAGGGGGATGGGTCTACATTTATGCCGAAATTCCTCCATTCCTACCACCTTAATTTTGTGTGTATACACTCTACACCGACCCGGCGCGTCTGAAAAGACATTTAAATGGCTACCTACAATATCCATTAAGCGTTTTCTTTCACTCTCACTCAGGCCGTGTGCCTGGTTAACTTTATCTCTCACTATTTCGAAAGTATCTGTCTTCCTATTGTTAGACGCGACTACCTGCCTAAGATCGCCAAGCGAAATCTCATTACAATATCTGGCCCTACCGCTAATGAGATTACGTCCTATTTGTCTCGCCTGGACTAATTCGCCGATACATAACTCGCATTCTCCGCAGCCTACTTGACACACTCCCCTAGTTACCTCGTTACCTTCCCACGGATTAACCTCTATAATTACATTCTTACAAATTTTTAGATGCTCTAAGAAAAATAACTCTTCCTGTAATCCTATCTCTTCCGCGGTTCTTTCATCTAACTCCGATCTAGCGCTATCCCTACTGAATGGGACATGGCCTACACTGCCGTTACCTGCCGTAACCCCTAGTCTGTTTTCCCTGAAATCTAATAGCGCGTGCCATTCATAGAAGCTTTCTACTCCAATAATGATGTCGGTAGTCAACCTTTGTATCACAAGAAAAATAGCATTTAATTTCACGTCTCCGCACTCTAACTCGAACCATACTTGATATTTTACCTTTTCCTTCTTCTTGCTTAGGGCGCCCGCACAGTACAGTGAACATATGGGTAACGTTTGCAGTTTTATTCCTGAATCCCTAACCTTTTGAAAAAATTCCAAGCTGCATACATTATTTGTGGAGCCCGAGTCCAACAACACACAACACTTTATCCCAAATATTATAGCATCTATATAAGGCAATACATAAGTCCCATTATTTTCTAACTCTGGGTTAGTAATCTCGCTCTGTCTCTTTACGCTTACCGCGTTGGTGGATTCTTTTGATAGTGACTTATTGCACTTAGCTACAGAAATCTCCGAACCCTTGAGACTTCTGTCTAGCAGTTTCCCGAGTGTGATGCAGTCGGTTCCACTGCTACCTCGTCTCTATTTCTACAATTTATAGGCTCCCGGTCCATATTCATTCTGACCGGACTTTGCTGACGTCCGTTCATGTCTCTATTCCTACTTTGTCCCACATTACACTGTGTAGGGGGCCTATTGCACCCTTGTGAGGCCATTTCTTGTAGGACGTCTCGCCTATCTCTCTCCTGCTCCTGTCTCCTCCAATCACCTCGATTTTGCGGTCCCCTGCTAAAATTAGGCTGCCAGAATCCCTGTCTGTAATTTCTGTTCCTAAGCCAGTGTGGTTGGGTTCTAAGCCTATTATTTCCATTTTCTTGTCTTCCCGTGTACCATCGTATGTGGTTAACCCTACGCACGGGACCAACACCTCCTCGATCGTTCCTCATCCTGTTATGACTACTCTGGTTATTCCTACTATTATTGTAAGGACCCCCAAAGGGCGGGTCAATCCTTCTCTCCCTGTTGGGACTTTTCCCTCCGTTATGGCCATTATGGTACCGACTATGTGCATTGTTGGGGCTCCTGTCACCACCCCAGTTACTCTGATTTTGGGCTCCTGTCCTTGGGGATGAAAAGGCCGTACTTGCCCCCTTCCCCGCTTTCTGGTCGGTGGGGCTTGAACCCTTTCCTTTGCCATGTTCATAATCTGCCTGTCCACTACATTCATAGTGCGTGGCGTCCGAACCATCCAGCGCAGTCAATAAATCTATTGTTTCCCCGAAGTCTCGGGGCCCTGCTACGATCAGATTATATCTTATGTTCTCGGGATACTGCGAAATCACAGTTTGGATCAGCTCTGAATCCGGTATTGGCGGATTGAGGCTTTTCCCTTTCTTAACCAGTTCAAGAAAATAATCTATCATAGAGACGCCTCTTCCCGCGTTAAACCTGCTCTGATTAATTTCCTTCCTAATTCTTTGTTGTTGTCTTTGTCCCCAGTATCTCTCCGAAAATTTTTCTCTGAATTCCTCATAAGTGACATTATCCCCTAGGGCCACTAGCGCCCAGTTGAGTGGTCGGCTCTTTAGGCTCTTTCGTACGACAGTCATTTTTAAGTCATCCGGCACCCCTCTTACTCTAAAGTACGTTTCTAGCTCACTTATGTAGTTATGTGGGTTTGAAAATTCAACCTCATCAAAAATAGGGTAACCAATCTCATTCAAAATGTGAGTGGGGTACTGGGGACGGCCTAAATATGCCTTGTCGTTTACACTTATCAACTCACTACGCACGTCATCACGTGAGGTCTGACATTCCTCACTGACACTATTGTTGACATGTCTTACATTTATGTTACTACCTGATGCCGGGCTCTCACTTGTGCCCTCTTGTCTAGAAACTGCACGGTCCGAGCTGCTATGTCCGCTTAAATTTGCGGGACTACCCCCATTTAGTACGTCGTTTATTGAGTTTAATTTACTTCTTAATTCTTCCAAACATTCGTTATCCGCCCTTTCTTTATTCTTTATGGCTCGCTTGAGACCGTCCACTTCCTGATCCATCTCACCTATTTTCTCTTCTACCGAATTCTGAATTTCTCGAACCTTCTCCACTATCGCTTCCTCGACAGCTGATTTTAGATCGCTATTCTCTCTCGTAGCGCTATCTCTAACCCTAACTTCTAAATCCTTCATACTTTCTGACATCCTATCCATAGCTATCTTCAATTGGTTCTCCATTCCGATCCCATTCTCGGTTAATTTCCCCTCTAGCTTCTCTATTTTGTCCTCCATCTTGTTTCCTCTTTCCGCTAATTTTGCAATATGATCTCTAATCTCTCTCGAACTTTCCCCCAATCTATTTTCCATTTGTTTTATTTGTTCTCTACTTTCCCTCAGAATCTGCTCTCTACTTTCCCTCGAGTTATTCTCTAATTTAGTTTCCATTTGTTTCATTTGTTCTCTACTTTCCCTTGAATTGTTGTCTAATTTATTTTCCATTTGCTTTATTTGTTCTTTACTTTCCCTTGAATTGTTGTCTAATTTATTTTCCATTTGCTTTATTTGTTCTTTACTTTCCCTTGAATTGTTGTCTAATTTATTTTCCATTTGCTTTATTTGTTCTTTACTTTCCCTTGAATTGTTGTCTAATTTATTTTCCATTTGCTTTATTTGTTCTTTACTTTCCCTTGAGTTATTTTCCATGAATTGTCTCATCTGCTCCCATAACTGTTCTAGCGTCATTTCCCCTTTGCCACTTTCTCTCCTCTGTTGCTTTTCCACCGATCGCTCTCCCTCTATTTCCTGTCCTGCGTTACTCTCGACCTCCTCTCTGATTTCCATAATTTCCTCGTCCTTCCTTTGCTCCATGGTTCCCTTGTTTCTATTTCCTCGTCTTTCTCGTATTTTCCTAACTACTTTACTCCTATGGCTACGTAGTATCATCTATATGCTACTCTGTCATCTATCCGACGCTTGCTTTCCCAATAATAATCTAACTAGGCCTGTATTTGCACTCTACTCACTTCCAACAAATTACGCAATACACTTATTTCACTTTCCCCCAAAATATCACGCACAAAAAAAAAATACACATATATATATACACCCGAAATATCACACCAGAAATTGAAACATATACACTTTATAATTATTCCCCCAAAATATCATATACATATATACACATTTATACGTCTTCTATTCATACTTGCCACCGCCTCTCCGAGTCGCCTTCTCTGGTGGTCCCCGTGTTGTCTTCTCTAGTGTTGTCGTGATGTCGCGATGGCTTGGTTCTGTTCCCGCCTTCCAGCGTCGTTCCTCGGCTATGCAGGGCTGAAATGCTCCGTCCGGTCCTCCGCGTTGTTTGGTGCTGTGTTCGCACCCGGGGCCGGTCACTGGAACAGCTGTCTTCCTTCGAGCCCCACGTTGGAAAGCGCCATTTGTGGGTGTATGTCGTTATTGAGGTCCCACGTTGGGCGCCATTTGAGGGTGAGTGGTTATTGTGGCCCCACGTTGGGCGCCATTTGTGGGTGTTTGTCGTTATTGAGTTCCCACGTTGGACGCCATTTGAGGGTGAGTGGTTATTGGGACCACACGTTGGGCGCCATTTGAGGGTGGGTGCGTCTCGGTGTTGCGTGAGATTCACTCAGGGTAGCCGAGGTACAGTTGTGGTATAGGATGATGTCGGGAATAATACCAAGCCGGCTACTTATATAAAAGGCAGTGTAAACTCCAAAACTATAAGTTTATTGTCGTATTCACTTAGTAAACCCTAGAGTATGTATTTCCGGCTGACTTATAATTCAATCGTTGGTCGCACCTCTGTATCGACTCTATGGCAACTCTGAATAAGCTCTATCCGATACTATAAATTCAATACTCTGCCCAGTACACTACGGTCGAAGCTCCTAAACATTGGCGAGTAGTCTCGCCGATGACAAAGTTCAATCTATCGAGTCTTCGCCTGAAGAAAGACTATTAAGTTGGGCCGCCGACACAAAAAAAAGATGTCGCGCCGTCTACACGAAGAAAAGTAGTTATCCTGTCGACACGAAACGAAGTAGTTATTCTGCCCTGTATGTAGGGCCGCCGACACGATGAGATCTCGTGCTTGTGCCCTGTATGTAGGGCCGCCGACACGATGTGATCTTGTTTTTATGATGATCTCCGCTCCGAAGCGGAATAGTAGTCGTTATCTCCGCTCCCCGTCACCCTTATTTATAAAAACCTATCCTACGCTAAAACTAACTATTCTATTGGTTAAAAACTACGTCACTGACTGGCCTAAAATCTATTCCCTATTGGTCCAAAGTGACCTCATAAGCTGGACCAAGATCTCTTCTTATTGGGCGCGAAATATGTCATCTCTAAATTTAGACTTTGGATTTCCCATAACATCAAATTAGTTTGTATATCTCACAAGAATACCCGTTCTTTGGAAAACCCAAGCTTGGCAGTATCTTTCCCACGGGTCTAGTCCGACTACGGCTTTTATGCTTCATCGAGTCTATACGAAACCCCGCTCAAGGTGGCCCTAAATCTGTCCGATGCTGACAAGTGACGAAACACCTGTGTGAGGAAGCTCATTCTAACGAAGTCGCCAGAACATCCCCGCGAATACATGTAATAGAAATATGGAGATATCACTTCGCTAATAAATCGGTCTCTCCCTCTCCTAATTACTGCTTCAAGAGGTATACTTATTAGTTGATTATTATTATTACTTTTATCATTATTATTATTATTATTATTATTATTATTATTATTATTATTATTATTATTATTTTTATTATTAGTAGTATTATTATTGTAAAAAGAGGATACTTATAAGTCAAATGTATTAATTTTTTGTTATATTTGTATAGGGAGTGATGGCCGATTAAGAACTGGAATACATCTAATCCGCCATGGCGTGAAAAATGATTGATGAAATAAATAAATAAATAAATAAATAGATAAATAAATAGATAAATAAATAAATAAATAGATAAATAAATAAATAAGTAAATAAGTAAATAAATAAATAAATAGATAAATAAATAGATAGATAAATAAATTGATAAATAAATACATAAATAAATAGATAAATAAATAAATAAATAAATAAATAAATAAGTAAATAAATAAATAGATAAATAAATAAGTAAATAAATAAATAAGTAAATGAATAAATAAAAAAATAATTAAATACATAAATATACAGTACATTTGAAATATTTTAAAATTTTAAACATAGAGTAGAGATTCGAACGTCGGTCTTTGAAGCGGAAAGAAACAGCTCTAAAGTTAAGCCATAAAGATTTCGTAGATATATTATATCGTTTCATAACATACAAATGCATCGCTGCAATGACTTGATTTCATCATCGATGCTCAACTTTTCACCGTGTGCATCGCGCGTTAACCCCAACGACACTTAACCGGTGGCTTCCAAGAGCCACGCATATCCCACCAGGTAATGCGGAGACGTTTCCACGATAAGACATCTCTTATGGACATTACGTTGTGATAGTTACTTATATGTCACGCCGTTGTGCACACTCAGTCTGCACAAGATTGCATCACGGATCGCTTGAATAGTCGGCAACTGTTCAGGCATCTGACGGCGATTGTTAATAAATTACTTCTGAGTTCAGTAACAGTAAGGTGTTTCCGAGGTGTTGTTACAAACTTCAGGGATGATGGCGAAGGGCACATGTATCAATTTGAAATCAGGAACCCTGGTCCGGCAATGACTGAGTCGAAAGTTACAAGCAAAAATAGTTCTGTGGAAATGAAATAATTCTATTCCTCTGTACACCTTATTTATGTGTATTTATCTGTACATCTTACACATACTGTATTCATCTGACGTTGTTTACGTTGTCTACTTACAGTATTCCATTCAGTGCTATGTCTGAGGTATGGGGACAGGAAACTATACTAAAGCAATGCAGATAACGTAATGTGTAACGGACATGATATGTATGTCTGTAGACAGCAGTGTATGTGTACAAGTTGCAGTGTCCAGTCGATCAGTCCTAGTGAAATGGAGGAGTACACGAGAGCGGATTATGCACACCTGATTTTCGAAAACGGATGAGCCAATGGGAACAGTAGGCAGCTCACAGATTGTATCAGGGCAAGTATCCACGTAGGAGACATTCGGCCCATACCATTTTTCCACGACTGTTCCAAAAGTTAAGGGAAGGAGGGCACGTGGTGCCAAATTACAACTCCATTTCCACACAACTATTTTTGCTTATAACTTTCGACTCAGTCATTTCCGGACCATGGTTCCTGATGTCAAATTGATACATGTGCCCTTCGCCATCATCCCTGAAAGTTTGTACCACCACCTCGGAAACACCATGCAAATGGGTGAAACATTGGTAGATTTAATACGAAAATATCCCATATCATACAATTTATTGAATTATAATTATAAAAACATGATATTTGAACAGAATGTGTGGCAGATGATTGGGAAAACCTAGTAAGTTTACTGTAAGTTAATAATTCTTTTCTTATTACATAATTTGATAGCTTATCCTGTCAGTTTAATTTAGCACAATACTAAAAATATATATTTCCTCATGTAGACAGACATAGTGATGATTAATTTAAAGTAAAATATATAGTATAAACTGAAGTTGGATTTATGTCGCATTGCTTCTTCATTGATTTTTATGCTAAATCAGACATTCCGATAACTTTTATGCGTGAGTAAATGATAACACAACTCTTTGCATTCCTACAAGTTAATTTTGACATAATTAACATTAACATATTTGTTATAGACACTAAAATGTACTTATCGCTGCTGTAAATGACTAGATGAAAAATAATAACAGTATACAGTAATTTGATAGCTAACATGGATAAAACAAATGTTAATAAACCAACAAAATTACTATTCAAACATCAGTGTTGAAAACGAGAAATGCATTTAGGCTACATAGATTACATTATTATTAAAATTATCTCTAGACCTATATCTGCGTCATCATCTAGCAAATAAATATATGCTAGATCCATGTCGTCAGCCATCTCGACATAAAACGATGCAATTACACTCTTACAGAAACTAGTCTGCGCTATATACCGCAAGCGTCAACAGAATTTTATGCACATGGCGTCGGATCCGTGGCTCTTGGAAACCACCGCTTTAGACAAACTCACGCTAGAGGAGAGCGACAATTTTCCGTGTCAAAGGGTGTACATGTCAATCTATGAATAGGCATATATAATAAACATAACGAACGAGATTGCACAAAATCGTTGTGAAAGGGATTTACACGGCTGTTGTTGGTCTTCGATTTATATTGTAACAGGATAGTAGGCCTAAAGGATTGTCATTAACCGTGGAATTTGTATTATTACATTAAATTTCCATTCAACAAAGATTACTTTGATCTTGTATGGTTATCATTTTGATATGCATATGATAAAGTAATCATTTGTAAACAGCAGCATTTCCGACTACGAATAACAGAATTGTTAACTCTATTTGTCTCCATACGGTGCGCAATTGCTATTCACTAAACCCCGTAACTAGTATTAATGTATAATAAAGGTTCATGATAGTCGTATGATCATTTCAAAATTGTTACTAATAATGGTTTCAGCGCGATAGGATTGCAGCCCGTCTCATATCCAAACAAATTATGTACTTGAATCACTAAATACGACAAGGGAATAACTCACCTTCAGTTAGTTTTGACAAAAAACACAAGTAACTTCTGCACACAACGAAATATAAACAAATTGCACCGAAAATATTTCTATGAACCAATCATGACTACACAAGATATTTATATAAAAACATGAGTATTTCCAATTTATCCCGCGCTATAGAAACAATTTTTGTGTACGGACTTGTTCCCCTTTCATATCTAACGAAATATAAAGTAAAATACTTACTTACTTACTTAATGGCTTTTAAGGAACCCGGAGGTTCATTTCCGCCCTCACATAAGCCCGCCATTGGTCCCTATCCTGAGCAAGATTAATCCATTCTCTGTCATCATATCCCACTTCCCTCAAATCCATTTTAATATTATCTTCCCATCTACGTCTCGGCCTCCCCAAAGGTCTTTTTCCCTCCGGCCTCCCAACTAACACTCTATATGCATTTCTGGATTCGCCCATGCGTGCTACATGCCCTGCCCATCTCAAACGTCTGGATTTAATGTTCATAATTATGTCAGGTGAAGAATACAATGCGTGCAGTTCTGTGTTGTGTAACTTTCTCCATTCTCCTGCAACTTCATTCCTGTTAGCCCCAAATATTTTCCTAAGCACCTTGTTCTCAAACACACTTAACCTATGTTCCTCTCTCAAAGTGAGAGTCCAAGGTTCACAACCATAAAGAACAACCGGTAATATAACTGTTTTACAAATTCTAACTTTCAGATTTTTCGACAGCAGACTGGATGATAAGTGTTTCCCAACCGAATAATAACAGGCATGTCCCATATTTATTTTGTGTTTAATTTCCTCCCGAGTATAATTTATATTTGTTACTGTTGCTCCAAGATATTTGAACTTCTCCACCTCTTCAAAAGATCAATTTCCAATTTTTATATTTCCATTTCGTACAATATTCTGGTTACGAGACATAATCATATACTTTGTCTTTTCGGGATTTACTTCCAAACCTATCTCTTTACTTGCTTCCAGTAAAATTCCCGTGTTTTCCCTAATCGTTTGTGGATTTTCTCCTAACATATTCACGTCATCCGCATAGACAAGCAGCTGATGTAACCCGTTCAATTCTAAACCCTCCTTGTTATCCTGGACTTTCCTAATGGCATATTCTAGAGCAAAGTTAAAAAGTAAAGGTGACAGTGCATCTTCTTGCTTTAGCCCACAGTGAATTGGAAACGCATCTGACAGAAACTGAATATAAAGTAAAATATTAAACGAAATGTACCGTTATCTCTATTATCGAAATCAAAAGCTTTATGTTATATTAATTTACGAATAGTCAAGTGTAGCACATAGAAACATTCAAAGCTGTCGGTTATTACATAAACCAAACAAATTTTGTGTGGGGACTTGTTGCCCTTTCATATCTAACGAAATATATTGTAAAAATATTAAACAAAATGTATCGTTATATCTATTATTGAAATCAAAAGCTGTATTGTATGTCAATTTATGAACATAGTAGAGTGTAGCACATAGAAATATTTGAAGCTCTTGGTTATTACTAGAGCCCGGATGTTAGGCAAAATGGCTTTTTTAATTGAGGTATGAAAGACCTATTAGAGACAAACACGTTTCCACACATTTGGGTACGATAGGCCCAATTTCTATTTTGCTTTTTTTGCCTAATTTAGCTCCCGTGGCCTATTTTAAGGTTAAATGCCTTTTTTAGCCTATTTACGTCGTTATTGTACAGTTTCTATATTTGTAATGCATTTAAAATAAATCGCACATAAATTATATAAAAAAAACAAAACAGAACGGTTGTACAAATTAAAAATATATATTCACCTCACACAAATATTTGCTGAGAATCTTATTCTCCAGCAATACATATGTTTCCAATAAGTCGTAAACTTTTCTCCCCTACCGATTCCATCTTTTATGTCACTTAACAAAGAAGTTTGAACAGTATAAGCCTCAGTGCTCATGTCACTTCGGGGTTTACCAACGAAAGAAAGGGGTTGAGGGAAGTATTAAAAGCAAGTCTCCAGGTCCCGTTACTGTTGTCGCTTGCACGCACAAGTCACGCGTACTGTGAAGTCTCTAATCCCTTCTCACATCCGTCTTTTTGAGACAATACACAGTCGGTTTTTCCCGATCTCTGAAAAAAGTAGAGACACTCCTTCTGAAATAAGTTGTTTTAAGTTTGCTCCAATCACTTCAGTAGAAGTAGAAAGATCTTTTTCCGCCATGAAAAACGTTCTCTCTGACAGGCAGCTCGCTATGACAGTTGACAACTTAAAAAAGCACCTTGTTGTGACATGTAACCAAGGAAAGTGAGTACCGTATCGGATAGCATATTAAATATTTGTCTATCTTTTGTCTGTTTCCATGAATAACAAATGCCTATTTAACTGCCTATTTTTGCTATTTTAGTACCTATATGCCTGCCTATTTTAACCAAAATAAATGCCAAAACATCCGGGCTCTAGTTATTACATAAATCCCTGACTTCAGCCATTTCTATTCGATTTTGCTTATAATGATCACTGTTTACATCACATTTCTTGCGTTTTGCAGGACTTGAAGAAGCACTACTTTAATTGTTTGACGCCTTTTAATCATGTTACAAATTTTTTGTCTACATGATAGGAACAACAAACTTGAATTTCTTATGACAAGGGAACAGTTTCACATTATTGAGCCGTTTTTCTTCACTGAAAACACTGAACTGAAAACTTTTACAATCATTTCCATGCATAATATTAGTTGTGTACAATTTAATTTTTTCCTTTAAGTGTATGTTTAAAATGTTAGATGTTTAAGGTGAACACTCTGTATAACCCTGGTTAAGACTGTAATTACAGATCTCTCTTATTCGAAAGTCTGCTGTAAACACGAAATTTCTCAGTAAGTCTTAAATGTATTCTGAAACTTAACACGGTGAATATTTAATACGGAATTAGGCACAATGGGTAATCAAGGTGGCTATAAACCAAGTTTTAAAGAATTATTTTGAATTCACAGTGCAGAGAGTAGAAAACAGACATGACATTACGTAGAACCTGGAAGCAAAACACGTGCCACTAACTTAAATTACTGGAGTTGTAAATGTAATCTATACGAACTCCGAACTTTAATTATGGCACGATAAGGGATACTTTATTTCTGGGCCGTAAAACTCAATTTCAGTGTTGCTGTTCCACCAGAGAAAATTTAGTAGCATCATTAATGGTCTATAAACGAGAAAGCCTTCATATAAAACAATGTAAGTAGCTTCAAGGCACAAAAATTGTATTTTGCTTTCAGACCTCTAAGATAACATTGGCTATATCTTAACTGTACAACACATTAGGCCTACGCATCCCATGATTTAATTTAAAATTAAAAACAAACATGTGTTTTGAGGCATGAAGGTATACGATATGCCTCGAGCAATCACGATCAGTTTCTGAAGTAAATTATAGAAATAATACTGAACTTCATTAGTCATAAAGATATCTGGTTCACCAGGAGAGCGAACTTCTGGCTACCCCCGCAAGTATCACATAACTTTTCGCTTGAGGGATTTTTTTAACTAATAATGTAATTGTTAAAAAAAAAGCACTAATTGGTAATTTGATAATATGTACACACAGGTGCCGATTTAGGAATCTATAACATTTTTTTTATTTTTTTTTATTTCAGTAGGTTATTTTACGACGCTTTATCAACAGCTTAGGTTATTTAGCATCTGAATGAGATGAAGGTGATAATGGCGGTGAAATGAGTCCGGGATCCAACACCGAAAGTTACCCAGCATTTACTCATATTGGGTTGAGGGAAAACCCCGGTAAAAACCTCAATCAGGTAACTTTCCCCGACAGGGAATCGAACCCGGGCCACCTGGTTTCGCGGCTAGACACGCTAACCGTTACTCCACAGGTGTGGTCAATCTATAACAGTCCGATAAATAATAATAATAATAATAATAATAATAATACAGAGAATATTAGTGTCACAGTATGTCTTGGCTATATATGGGAGGTTCGGGTTCAATCCCAAGGTAAGAGCCAACTAGCTAGTCTCTTATATTGAGACAACTCATCCTGCCTAAGGTATTCCGTGGTTTTCCTAAGGCGTTAAGACAAATGTCGGGATGAGCCCTAAGAGAAATGGGCCACGGACCTATATGCCCTTCCCCATAAGCCCCTCCTTTTTTCTAACAAACAACTTAAAGCCCTAGTTCAGAGTATATAAATTATGAAATACATGTGCAACATCACACATGTCGCAATGCGAAAGGACAGGGAACCTTTCAATTTGCAGATTCAGAATTCACGGCATCTCTCCTGGCGGTCTTCACCTGCCTTGTCATCGAACAACAGACGACAGAGTCTTCTCGACTCCTCTGCACTGCGAAATGACACAGTTCATTTCAATGTGCAGATCTACACCAGCCATCTCCTCCTCGTCCGTCCCGTGATCATTTTGATAACATTTCCATCCCCCTTGCATATGTGGTACCTAAGAGGTTACGTCCACTTTCGGTTTTCCCCTTCAAAATTTTCTAGAGCTCCTTCAGTGGAGCAGCGTAACCCGGAGTGAGACTAGTGGCCAACAGGCTTGGAGCTCACATATTTAGTTTCTTACAGCCCCCAACCCCTTGCAAGGACTCGTTTTGCGTACCTTTTTTAATTTGTCCTCCCAATTCTCCTCTCTTTTTCGATTTTCGACAATCCCAAGGTTCAGTCGTGGTTTGTGAAGTCTCTCCAGACAAATATCGGGATAGGCATTTGAAGATACCTAACCTAGAATATTCTGATAGTGTAAGCGAACTTTCTAACCACAGGACATATGAAAGCCAAGGAGTACATAATATACTGTATTATACTACTTAGATCTACAGTAGTTTCGCTAGTCCTCGATAGGAGACAATGTTATGATACGCTCTGTCGTAATTTGACATCGAAGGAAACTAATCTCGATATTTATCTCTAAAGAAAATTAAAGAATTGGCACGCATCTTTAAAATATTTTTCTGCATTTGGAAAACATTAAAATACATAAAATGATAGAGTGGAAAGGATAACATAAAATTGCATTATTTATTTATTTATGTATAACACTGTATAATATACATATTATGTTGCTCAAATGCATATTGTATATACAGGATAACTCCTGACGTAAAGCATCGTTCACATTTCTCAAGTAACTTAAGTGCGCATTGTGGGTATGAAAGAGGAAGGGCGCCTGTCGGCATCGTATGCCTTGCAGTCCTATGGTAAAAAGCGATGGTTAAAAAGTGGTTCAAACTTCGGCAACGGAGTTTCTTCAAATGTGCTTTAGGATATATTTTACTTTACAGTTTGCGACACTGACAGCCCCATCTATTCGTACATGTAATAACTAATGAACCTGCACTTACACAAACGATTATCAACCGTGATCGTTTAATAGTAGGGGTCAGGTATCGTCGCACGCCATTGTATCACTTATAAGAAGGCGACAAGTCTCTCTTTCTCATCATATATATCTTGATCAACACGTTTCGGCATATCATCAGTAATTTTTCGTGACGGACTAGCCATCTGTCCGGAAAGTAGCATATTACTTAGATTGATACCAGTGCCCTCTGTCGGAAGAGAGAGAAGTAGATGTGGGATCACACTGCAGAAAACGTTCAGGAAGAAATAAACAGGGGATCTTCGGTTTCGAAGTTACCATTATATAACTTTATGTAACGTATTTGTATATATATGTTTTGAATTTTATTAAATATTACAGTGTGTACTTGACACGCTTCCCATCGACAAGATTTCTTATTTGTAGATGACGTCACAACGGATTACATAATAGTCTTCTTCAATATAACAAAACTTTATTTTAAAAAATTGTACCAAAATTCTTAAACCATAAAATATACATAAATAATATGTATGTAGATTTGAAAAGCTCGTGCTTACTTACGTATTTCAGTCGCAATGTGGATCTAACACTTGTACTTTGCTTGGCACGCGATTGAAGATGGAGACTGAGCGAAAATTGTTCCATGTCTTCAATAATTTAGAAATGTGAAATTGAAGATGACGATTAAGAAAAAAAATTTTCCCGAGAAATAGGTAAAATGCTCCTAAACTATGTTGGTGATATAGGTCTATAAAACATTCCAGTAGAAGAATCATGCAGATATTAAATTAATTTTATATTTTATTATGTAAATGCTTTAGGGTTGTAAAAAATTATGCAAATTTGATATTAGGCCTATACTGTATTTTCAAGTCATTATTAGCCATTTTAATATTGTGAATAGTGTGTTATAAAGTGTAATGGATGCAATATTAAGCACGAACGGTTTGTTCATTTAGCTTTTATAGTAGCTGAGATATAAAAAAAAATGAATTTCACTAAAGTTTTGCAGGCCACTGGTGTACCTGCTCCCTTAATAAACTGAATTGAATATTTAAGAATTGGACTAAACTAGAAAATGAGTCATACTAATACATTGAAGCTATAGGCACATACACGTTCCGCTATCTATGAATACCTAATAAAACTATAAAAGAACGAGTCTGAACTTTGATCACTATTTTGATGTTATAGTGATTCGTGCATAATTAAATTTGTTTTCATAAATATGACACTTAGATTACCTAAATGTTCTTTATTATTTCTTTCATCCTCGCCTTTTTTATTAATTATTTTTGATTCTATACTCTTCTTGGCCGGGCACTAACTTGGTAGAGTAATTGGCTACGGACTAGAAGGTCCGGGGTTCGATTCCGTGTGGTGACGAGATTTTCTTGTTGCCAAACTTCCAGAACGGCCCCGAAGTTCACTCAACCGGGTCTTTCCCGAGGTGTATAACCAAAGCCACCGTTTCTGGCTTGTGAAATAAGTAGTGGGAACATTGAGAGCGAGTATCTTATCTTTGTCGCATTATGTGGGAGAGAAAGCTGACAACTATGATTGACAGACTGCTGACGTGGCTTCTGTTTAGGAGGTACCACCCTCTCTCAGCCGAAGTGGCAACAGATGCCACTGAATGGGCAAAGTACTCAAGGACACGCCCCAGAAGCGCGAAGTGCATCTTGCCTTTACCGCAGTCAGTGACAACAAACACTTTGATTGGCAGATTGCTGACGTGACGTGTATTTGGATGGTACAGTTCTCAGCTACACTGGCAACAAGTGCTCACTGACTGGCTTTTTACTTAAGGGCATACGCCAGAAACGCTGGCGCTGCCTGCAAAAGGCAATCGAAGCGTGGTGTCGATCACACTACCTCATTCTAGTGCCGTGATCCAGAAAGCATGGGACTCTACCTCCATGCCTCCCAAGTGCCGTTAAGTATGTGAGGGGCTGCCTTTACCTGTATTCTTCTTGCATTCCTCTCTGCTTATTATTTCAACTTTACATCCATTTTCTTCATTGTTATTTTGTTTTCTTTTTCTCGATACTTTATTTGTGTATGTTGGATTAGAAAACTCGTCAGTATAAATTCTTTGGAGTCGGGCCACATGACATCGATTATATTTAGGCTTCGTATTCCAGCTACCTATAAACTGGAATGAAGTTGCCTTATTCGAAGTATATGTGACGTCACAGCGCAGGTATAAGTACGTTCGTATAAGAAATAGTTACGCATCCTCTGCCCTCTTTCTCTAGAAAGTCAAAACCGGGACGCAATTATAGTGAGTAGTCTTATCGATCACTGCTCTTCCTATTCTTATTATTTCAATAACTGCATCTTTGTGGCTGATTGAAGGTTCATTGCAGAGGTAAAATGCCTTAGGTAAGACGCTCAAGCATGTAATGTTGCAGGGCATAGTTGGAGATATTTGAACTAATATTTTCACTATTAATATATACCACATTATATATAAATTGTGTAAAATAAACGTAAAAGTGACAAAAAACAGTGCACTGAAAGACATTGCAATACCAAAAGGCACAGAAAGTGTGTTCAACGTAATCAAAAAGAACCAGTATCATCAAAATCTGAAAATTATGAAGATATTAACTCGATTTAGCATGGATTTGTGTAACCTACCATGTTGTTCAGTGCCAACATTCCAATTAATGAATTAAATAACCTACATTTTAGAAAATTTCTAGAAAAGTACATATAAAATTAGTGGGTTTTCAATGATGAATGACATGCAATATCCTAATGAAACATGAAAAAATATCAGAATTTAGGAATACCTTGTACTACATCATATACCAATAACGTCATGTGCTATTGAAAGAAATTCTTGTAGTATAAAATCATTTCCAGTGTTTAAGTTCCGTAATTTACGAATGCATGTTATTACTGTATTCACTGCAAAGATCACGACGAAAATGAACGTCACGACTCAAGCATGTGTTTACTAGTATAGCTTCAGAATGTAGGCAGTTGACTGTACTCCACGAACATGCAACGACAACCTGTTTGTTTATATCCTTATTTGTTGCATTACCTGTGTTCGGCTATGTATATACCCAATGTGTATTTAACTTCAGTCTTTAGGTAGCTGGAATACTAAGCCTAATTATATTCCTGTTGGTATAAGGTCGAACATACTTACATACTAGTAGTTTACATTTAAACTTCGACGCGAGTAAAAAAAGGCCCTAAATAAAACAACATATGCCTGCAGCACAATTAATATTTTTCTAATCTCATAACGTGGAATGTACTCCTAGTTGCAAGGGTAAAAGGTTTCGTAATTGCTCCTACACAACTGTTTACAGAACAGTGGGTTAGAAAAAGAGGCACTCCCTCACTCCCCAGTGGCAAAAATATGAATGTGTTGCGTTCGCAACGCGCACTCTGGCGGAACGGAGCAGATGCACTCTGTGGCAGTCGATCGCCAGCGAAGCATTGAGGCGTGCCACAGGGGCCAGTGTGCGGTTTCATAAATTTCCGTTCATAATTACGAAGTGATTCCAGCCAACATGGCTCTCAATGACCCACACTCCCATAGAACGCTAGAAAAACTTTTCTCCAACAATATGCACAAGTAATGAGTGTGTAACTCTCTACGTAAGCACTATATTGTAGGGTAATTCATAAGCAGTGAATTTGTATTTACTATAATAATTCGAACTACACAGAAATGTAAAAAAAAAATAATGTGTGAAATATTACAAACAAGTAAAGAGTAGAATTAAAGACGAAAGCAACAATGTAAAGAAAGGTGATTGATGGAAATATAATGCCAGAGAAAGAGATAGATGAAAATAGTGATATATAGGGCTCGGATTTCTATGACATGACATTTTTATTTTGGTCTCCTTTTAAAAACTTCGGCTAAGGGGACCAGATAGGCTGGATTCGGTTGAAATTATGATTTTCTTTTGCGTATTATAATTTCTGGTATTTCGAAATTAATATTCTAGAACTTCTACTTTGAATTCCATCGGGAAGTAATGTTTTTTTCTTTATAAATATTTGGATATATTTCTTTTTAATTTGGGTACACTAAGTGCTGAAACTATTAAAGGTAGAAACATACGTTTTTTAATAGTTATTGTTTGTCATGTGTTCTGTCTGTTAAGTATAAAATAGTCTCCATCATATGAATACTTGAACTTAAAAATATAAAATTTTAGACATTTGGGAAAAAATTAAGGAAAAATAACAAACATGAGTAACAGCATTTCTATTGTATTTTGTATTTAAGGGATGAAAGTTTGGCCATTTTCAGTCAAAAATCGCAATTTTGTTTTCTTATAAATATGAATCGGCAATCTCTTATTTATATGTTAAGTTCAATGATCTGCAGCGCTTGAAAGCATAAAAATTACGCAACATATAAATTGTTGCACCCTGAACTTCAATCCTACGCAAATTTTACAAGCTATTTTCTCACACTTTTTTTTCAGCACATTTAGTCAGGTTCGATGCACAAAGGCTCTTACAATTTTGATGCCAGGAACATGGAATTTTTACTACATGTTCTATACACTGTGGTTAACAAAATAGCGCATGGGTTTTATGATTAAATGAATGCTTTTTGAAATAAAAATGAAATATTTATAGTGACAATGGAAAATGTCTGATTTTAGGTATACAGCGGATATAAAGTTTTTCCACCTTTTTGTAGTAAAGATAGCCCTATAGGAAAACTTATATGTAATGTTTTTTTTTATAAATATGACACTAGTCTTGCAAAAAAAAAAAAAAAATTTACTCAAAAATTGAGAGATGCATTTCATTTTGGAACATGAAAATTTTTCAGAATATTTTTGCTGATAACTCAAAAATTAATTGATTCACAAATGAAACTTCACCGCATCATTACCTACCACACCGTGATTATGTGTACAAAAAATATCAAGGACGCAGCTTAAAAATGTACAAAAAGAGAAATTTCACCCATCACCCATCTTAATAGACAGAAGTATCAATATTGTTGACGTAAAATTTCAACTTTCTATCTATACTAATAATAAATCTGTAGCCGAAATTTTTCTGATAATTTTCGATTTTCCAAAAATAATTGGTCCTAACATATATAATTAACCACCCTGAAACCGAAAATCGCATTTTTGAAATTTTTGTTTGTATGCCTGTCTGTATGTTTGTTACCTTTTCACGCGATAATGGTTGAACCGATTTATATGAAAATTGGAATATAAATTAAGTTCGTTGTAACTTAGATTTTAGGCTATATGGCATTCAAAATACTTAATTTAAAAGGGGGGTTATAAGGGGGGCTGAATTAAATAAATCGAAATATCTCGCTTATTATTGATTTTATGAAAAATTTTACATAACAAAAGTTCTTTAAAAATGATTTCCGATAAGTTTCATTCTTTACAAAATTTTGATAGGACTGATATTTAATGAGATAAATGAGTTTTAAAATTAAAATAACGCCATCTAAGACGGTGCAATGAATTAAGAACAAATGACTTCGTCTATAAGGGGCCTTGGACAACAATAATCGAAACAGGGGCCTTTGCCATCAACAATCGAAAGCTATTAAACATAGCCTACATAGAATGTTTCTGTGTTTGTATGAAGTGATATCAGAAGCTAAATTAACCGATTTGTATAATTAATTATTATTTCACCATTGGAAAGTGTGGTTTCTCTAGATGAACATAATGCTATAATGTTATTACAGCAACGTGTGAGTAAATCGAGGACAGGTAAGATTAAAATACTTTCTTATGCACAGAAAATTTGATAGGCTATTTTCTACATTCGTTTTCTGTATTTCTTAAAATAATATTTATGTACGCTCATTTTAATCTCAGAGAATTAACGAACAACGAGAGTGTATTGATTTAGTATGCAGTAATAGTACGTTAGCTTAGCAATCCATTATTTTATAATTCAAATTTTAACTATGCTCAATTGAATCGTGTTAAAATACTTAAAATATATATGCAATAAATGCAATGCAAAAGAAAATTTGGTAATGAGCGAAGCAGAAATTCTTGCGCTGTTGTAAAAGTTGTTCCCTGGATCAAACGTCCTATTTTAATTATGTAATTACTTTATATTTATTTCTAACAGGTGCAGCGGAGCGCACGGGTACTGCTAGTCTAAAATAAATTAATAGCTGAAAGTACCAACTGTAACTGTAAATCCATTCTAAACCGTTTACGTAAGACCGAAACCGATAGTAGCAATTGAATATTTGGCGATTGGCGGTATTTCGCGGAGGATTATGGGGCATAGAAGGTGTAGTTTGACGTCATGTCCGTCGCACAGATTTCAAGCATATTTACCTGGATTGCTTCTTCCTCTCTTTTTATCTTCTCAGGTTTTAGACGACTTGGAAATCTACAGACAGAAAACTGAGCCAAGAATCATCCGAACACAAAAATCACAACTGTGACAAAACTCGCCATTATCTATCACAGCGATTTTTCCAAAGCTGTGACGGCAAAACGCTGTCACATCCTCCTCTACTATTGACTTTTCGATATAGACGTATTTACCTGAAAATAAAGAATGGAAGAGAGAAGATGGAAGTGAAGATGGAGACAGGGCGAAATCACCAGCAAGAAAAATAGAGGTATTCAAAGAAAACTCATCCCTATGAGGTAAATATATTGGGGACCAAATCCAAGCCACTTTAGTAAGAGGGAGACTCGACTCTGTCAAGACTTTGTGGAGAAGTAAGGGAGAATCAGTATTGCCGTAATATATTCACTGAAAACTACGTGAAAAACGCAGCCTCTGCGAAGCAGTGGTTTGCTACTCTATCCGAGTCAGTGGTAATTGAATACAATGTGCAATATTTCACAGACTCCATCTCCGTCTGTCGCGCCATTAACTAAGGTGTTCACAGGCCGGAGCACTCAGTCTTGGAGCAGACAAATGTAATACTGCGGAGACACGCCCGAGGACCGAGATTGTCCTCATTTCGCGCTGCGGATGAGCTCAAGCTCCTCCCAGCGGGGAGCTCGGCCTAAGTAATGTCCCTACGCGTACAACCGCAAATTAAGAACTCTCGCTAAAATATGCCTCGTTCATAATTTGTTCCACGAAACTTTTCTTTAAGCCGCACGGATCTCCGCACTTCAGCAATCCCCCCTCTGTCCAGCTATATGCGGTAGTTATAACTGAAGATTGGACATAAAAAAGGCTATAATGCCAATATAGTTGAAAATTAGTCCCCCCAAAAGAGTGTCTATGTCCCTGAGTCAATCCACTAAGAAAAATTATAAGTCTCATTGTAATTTTATTTAGGCCCTAGCTTTACCCATAGATGTGGAAAACGTATCATATTAAATTACTATTCCTACAACATAGGCAGGGCATGTAGCACGTATGGGCGAAACCAGAAATGCATATAGAGTGTTAGTTGGGAGGCCGGAGAGAATAAGACCTTTGGGCACGCCGATACGTAGATGGGAGGGTAATATTATAATGGATTTGAGGGAGGTGGAATATGATGATAGAGACTAGATTAATCTTGCACAAGATAGAGACCGATGGCTGGTTTATGTGAGGGCGGCAATGAACCTGTGGATTCCTTAAAAGCCATTTGTAAGTATTTTTATTGTTACTAGAGCAGAAAAATTCGCTCTGGCGCCGGGAATCGAACCCGGGTCCTTGGTTTTACGTACCAAGCGCTCTAACCACTGAGCTACGCCGAAGTTCAATCAACAGCACTGGATCGAATTCCTCTCCTCTAGTGTGTTTCCCTTTATGGCCTTATTCCCTGTTCGACATATGGGGCCTATGTTGACATATATATATATATATATATATACTTACTTGCTTACTTACTTATTTACTTTTAAGGAATCCGGAGGTTCATTGACGCCCTCACTTAAGCCCGCCATTGGTCCCTATCCTGAGCAAGATTAATCCATTCTCTATCATCATATCCCACCTCCCTCAAATCCATTTTAATATTATCTTCCCATATACGTCTCTGCCTCCCAACTAACACTCTATATGCATTTCTGGATTGACCCATACGTGCTCCATGCCCTGCCCGTCTCAAACGTCTGGATTTAATGTTCCTAATTATGTCAGATGAAGAATACAATGCGTGCAGTTCTGTGTTGTGTAACTTTCTCCATTCTCCTGTAACTTCATCCCACTTAGCTCCAAATATTTTCCTAAGCACCTTATTCTCAAACACCCTTAACCTATGTTCCTCTCTCAAAGTGAGTGTCCAAGTTTCACAACCATAAAGAACAACCGGTAATATATCTGTTTTATAAATTCTAACTTTCAGATTTTTTGACAACAGACTGGATGATAAAAACTTCTCAACCGAATAATAACAGGCATTCCCATACTTATTCTGTGTTTAATTTCCTCCCGTGTATCATTATACAGGGACATCATTTTATTTTTACTTGCATTTTTATTGTACCTGCATTTCTGAATGTACTTCACTCTCACCCCTTCACTAATGTCCTTGCTCCCGTCAGACACAAACTTACGGCCGCTGTTGCGTTCGAAGTCTTCAAGCAGTGAAGTAAACACTGCAGTGTATAGTGTGTTTCAGAAATATGGTTGCGTTTTCTATAGAAGAAAGAACCTATATTAATAATATCGTACTAAAAATTATATTGAAGAAACGATAAATTCAATTTCAGAGGATATGATTCAAAATGTTTTTAATAATATGCGTAAAGAATTGAAGCCTGCATTGTAATGAACGGCAACCATTTTCAGCAAATTGTTTAAAAATTCATATTAGCTTATTTTGAGTTGAGGTGGCTAGAAGCAAAGGAATGCTAGTGACATTTGTAATAACATGAGTTAAGTGCATCCAGTGTAAGCTAAAGTATCTAAAATTTTAGTGACAAAGGGATATTTTAATCGCATCACACATTAAAATTTAAATAAAAGTTTCACCGGTTTTACGAAAGCTTAAATATTTAATCCCCATTTTCTCAAAAGTAACTTAAGTGCACTTACAGCCCTTTACTTATGACCCCTCAATTTAAATACACTCTCTATATTGTATGTTAACATCAATAATTAATATGCTAAATAAAGTAGACATTACATAACGAACATAGCCGCCTGAAAAGTTGAGTTTTTAGAAAAAAAATGTTACTACTCTACATAAATTCCGTAAAAGTGATAATCAATCTGAAAATCGTAATATCGTATTTCCCTACAACATAAATAGATACAGTACTTTTCTCTCCTCCTATAGCTAGTAAAATGATTTGTTTACATATTGCACTAGTAACATCAAACTCCTGTAATGGAAGGGGGCAACAGTGTTTCCGAGTATAACCAGGTTAATGTTAAAAATGTTGGTAAAAATAAAGTGATGTCCCTGTATTTGTTACTACTTAGGAGGAAAAACATAGCATCTCCCCAACCATTTGCCAGATTCTAAATTTATTTTTTTATTTCTGACTAAAGCAATGTAGTGTTAGATGATGGACCACAGTAAACGTCCTACGTTACAAAGCTTTTGAACTACATTTTTATATTATATCATAAAGAAAAATTCCCTTTTATTTTACATTATTTACTTAAAATTTATGAAATTATGCTTATATCGCCATGAAAGTAGTTCATCCTCTACAGCTTGAATAGCTACAGACATCCTGAAAATTTGAAAGAATTAGGGTAAACAGTTCAAGAGATATCTTGCTTTTAGTTTGAAAAATAACAAATTATTTCCTTCAAATTTTGCAAATGAACTATTATGATAATTATAAATTTGTTGATGCTAAATGAGAGGCCTAAATACAACTTATTTGTGTACAAAAAATGAGAAAGCTCCACTGAATTATCTCTGAGATATTAAAAATTTTGCGAAAGGTTTACAATCTGCGACACCGCTATTGTATAAGCCTCCTTAAGCATCATATAATTAAAAAGTGTAATAGGCATATATTACTAAGAAGTCGCCCTGGTTGGCAAGTTGGTATAGCGCTGGCCTTCTATGCCCAAGGTTGCGGGTTCGATCCCGGGCCAGGTCGATGGCATTTAAGTGTGCTTAAATGTGACAGGCTCATGTCAGTAGATTTACTGGCATGTAAAAGAACTCATGCGGGACAAAATTCCGGCACATCCGGCGACGCTGATATAACCTCTGCAGTTGCGAGCGTCGTTAAATAAAACATAACATTTTTTTAACATTATTAAGAAGCCGAAAACATTGCAGCCAGATAAGGCAAACCCAGGTATCGATCGAAAGGCTTATGAAGCCAGAAGAACAGAAAGGACTTTCTAAAACTTCAAAAGAAGAAATAAGAATGAAAAATTGTAATTGTCTTTTGATCTTCTGTTTATTAACACACGTTGAGAGTTTATGAAACTAATTAAAAACAAGCACTATAGCACAATTCTATCAAACTGGCAAATTTTTAATTTCCTTAGGAAACAAGCGTAACAATCTACATTCCACGGTGGCAACCTGTTACGCCCTTATTGTAGCAGACAAAAGCGATTTTCGTGCTGAGGACTACACCCATAATCCTTACAACAAACAATAATGGAATACATAACGCAAATACGAAACGCTTGTCATATTTACCGAAAGGATTTACCTCACATCCATCAAACCATTCGTCGCGCTCCACTTACGGACTGTGTCCTCTCGGGTGAATTGAATCATTCTCGGCCGACAGTTTGAAGTTTCATTTTGAGGTTATGTTTGCACAAAACCTATGCAGTTCAATGAACCAAATCCAATGGCCAACACTTCGACAAACCCCTTCTACACTTCCTAATTAATTGCTTTATTTCTAGGAAAATATCCTCTGTTATGTACACACTATGCAGCGTTGTAAAGAGATTACTGTAGTGACTTCAAAACGCTTGCAGGGAATAGATCTTTCCCGTTATCAATATAAAATCAGTTTTCCACGAAATAAAGATTTAGCGGTAACAGGAGACGTTTTTAGACTGGTACGTGCAAACAATACGTTGTTATTGAATGTTATTAACTGTAAGGTATGTGAACAACTAGGACACCTTTTTTATTTTATTATAAACGTTAATGCCATATTTATTTACTTCAGTTTAAAATCTTGTTTCCAGGTCTTCATTATATTTGTGTATACCGAGTGATTCAAAATATAATTCTGAAACTGAATAAGGTTACAGAGCAATGATGGGCATTCCTGCATTGCCGCAGTGACGTCAGACCTCAGCGAAGCATCTAACTTATCCCCTACCTTCCCCTTCCCCCACTCTATGAAAATACTGCGCGTGTACCTGGCGGATTATTCTGGATTGCTAAACTTCGGAGCTTCATTAGTGATACAATGTCTTTCGCAGAATCATATGAATCGAGAGGATATCACACTTACAAGAAAGGCGGTTCTTTCATTTTTCATATTTAGTATTAGTTACAAATATTCAGGACGCGAACTTAAATATGTACATTCTTAAAATAGGTCACCTGTTATACGAGTTCAAAGAACACAGATTCAGTGATTTTCAAAGGATGGAGAAATATTTCAATATTTTTGCCACTCCTTTTCATGTTTAAATTGAAAATGTTATCCCAGAATTGCAGTTAGAGGTACTGGATTTGCAGAATGATGGCTTCTTGAAAGCAGAATGTGAAGGCCTACTGCGGGCTAACATTTTTTTTCTAGATGTCCAGTACTACATATCTACTGCTTAGACAGTTTGCTTCAAAAATAATGAGTACCGTTATTTTCTATAACTATGGTCCTGGAACATAACTATCGTCTATGATACAACTATTCAAATTTTGTACTCCACAACGTAGTACCTCGTTTATCTATATTCTTTCTGTACTGCAGTTTGAATTCAAGTCACTGCAGCTATCTACGAACGGTCTATGTTACTTCTACAATGATCTCTGAATGGTTGTATCGTCGACCATAGGTGTTTTCCAGCACATAGTTATGGGAAATGACGGTATGTATTCATCAACCTACCAGTGCGAACAGCTGTTTTCTAAAATTAAATTTATAAAGTCCAGCCACAGATCCCGCTTAAACGATGCTCATCTCCTTGCGCAACTGAAAATAGCATGCACAGATGTAAATCCCAATTTCGAAGAAATTGCTTTGAAAAATGATTAATTAAATATCACGTGAATGGACTATTCTAATTACATATGGTAGGTAGGAGTGTAGTGGCGCAACTGTCTGTAAATCTGTCACTGCACTGTAGAGTACAACCCCTCCCACAGTCTGTAGTTGCCATTTAAATCCTGCCTTGTGGGTTGCGTTCATTTTGCCCACCACTGCTATAGAGAAACCGAAATATAACTTTTTTTTTTCTTTTGGGAACCTTTAGTTTCCAAAGTAATCGTCAGTTAGTAGAAGCCATGATGCCAGGAACTACACTGCATATGTAATCATACTTTGCGTCTTACATTCTCCCATTACGTTTGAACGGGGAGATTTACAACTTTTTGCAACAAGTTGTTCCAGAGCTGTTAGAAGACGTGCCACTTATTGTCACCAGATGTGGATGCAACAGGATATACCGGCACAGTTGTTCCTGTTGTACGAGACTTTCTAAAGCTCGCATATCGTGGGCGTTGGATCGGAAGACGAGGTCCAATTGAAAGGCCAGCACGTTCCCCTGGTTTGATGCCTCTTGATTACTTATTTTAGGGGATATATCAAGAGTCTCGTTTACGAAACACTTTATCCAGGATACTTGCAACATCTGATATGGTTCAGGAGATGCCTGGAGTATTTGAAAGAGTGAGCCAAAGTTTCCCCAGTTCGAACAAATTTCAATGGTTGAGCTGTTTGGATTTTTTCCATTGCTAATTGTCAAAATAACACAACGTTTTGAAGAGTGAATCTCTCTTTGTCTTGAGGTGAAAACCTACTGTGGGGATTGTTACAAATAGCTAGCCTGTCTGACTGATCGACGACCGTGAGGTCGGTACGAAATATAAAGATAGAACACACGATGTCATAAGCTGTTGTAATGTGAAATATATAGAATAAAAGAAGAATTCCGTCTAATTTGTATAATACAAAATTTATTGACAACTTCCTGTAATCTTTGCATATTTAAATGTTTGCACAAATTACTATTACTTCATTCTACGTTCTCCATCATGTAGTTTTTAACACTCACAGACTTATAATGATTCATGATTACTTTGTAGAAGGTGAGTTCTTATTGTAAAATTGTTATATTCTAAGCCATCCATAAGCGCTTTCAGTTTGGGAACAATATTTTGAATTACACTGCATAAGAAAATGTAAATGATAATGTTATACGATATTGTATTTATTATTAATGTATAAATAATATCTACAGTAGAACCCCGATTTTCCGTCACTCTATTAACCGATTGGTGGATTATCCGATTGTCTTCCTCTCTCGCTTTTTGTTTTTCTGCAGAAAAAATACGAAGTACTGTGCATTACATTAGTACAAGTTTTTTCTACAGAGTGTTTTTTTTCCATAAACTTGACAGAGTATGATCTACTCTTCGAATAGCCGTACTGTCTAACTTCTATGCAAAATGTCTTCCACAGATATCAAAAGAAAACGTCTTGTGCTACGAAAAAAAAAAAACGTACAAGTAGGTCTAATTGAATGGTTTGGGAAAAGAGAAACTGTGGTTCATCTCGCATCAGAATATGACACAGAATTATAACTGGCGGGATTTAATGAAAAACAAATATAAAGTGTATGCAGTACCGGTATATAAATCTACAACATGAGACCTGTACTATTCCTATCTTTCCAGCCGTCATAAGGAGTTTCCTTGGCCATTAAAAACCTGTTGTTGAAAACCAGACTTCTGATTCATTATCTAGCGTATTAAAAAATCACGGAGGAAATTACAAAACTGTATTATGCACTCAATTTATGAAAACCTTCTATGGAACGGATTATTCGATTTTTTCGATTATCCGTTCACTCTACCCCTTTCATTACCACGGATAATAGAGGTTCTACTGTATATACACTTTATTCTCCTCATTATTTCTTTTTTAATGGACACTCCCTGAAAATACCTCCCCCTTAACTTTTATAATCATTTCGACAGAATATATACAATGGTAAGTAATTACTATTACAAACTTCAAGGGCGCATAGACGAAGAAAACTTAAGTAACTTTTAATTACATATCCATATTATCTGGAAATGCACAGGTGACCTGCAACGGACTTCTGAAGCGTACGAAATGATAGGTATTTATAGCAGATGCTCGAAATGTCTCCCGGACATCACAGATTGTACCGACGTAGCAGATTTTGGTAGTCTCTCCAACACGCCTGGGGTGCTATCGATTTCGTGAGCTGCGGCCAGAATTCGAGCAACCAGATCTTCGTCAGAGTCCACAGGTGTCTCGTAAACAAGACTGGAGATGACCCCAGAGAAAAAAGTTCAACGGGGTTAAATCGGGCGAATTTTGAGGCCATGGGATTGGGCAACCGCGACCTAAGCATCGTTGCTGATATGCGTTGTTCTGTTGGTCCAGTACTTGTATTAAATGCGATGGTGCCCCATCATGCTTCGTCCAAATGTGTTGGTGAACAATCATCGAAATATATTCCATCAACTCTGGCAATGTTTATTGTAAGAAAGTCAGATAACTGTCGCCAATGAGCCGTGCCGGTAGAAGGTATGGTCAAATCAAATGTCCGTCAATAATATTTGACCACAAGTATGTTGATAATGAATCTTTGTTGGTATGAATTTCTCCCATCCCAGACATGGCTGTTGTGGCAGTTGAAAACTCCCTCCCTGCTGCGTGCAGCATTATCGAAAAAAAAGGAATGTGGCGTATATATACTGAGGATTGTGAATGCAACGTTGTAGAATCTATCTGCAGTATTCAGTCCTCGTCAGAAAGTCACCAGAGCTATCTTGTTAATGAAAAATGCTCAAAACAGTTATGAGGCTGGTATCTATGGCAAGGACAATTGATTTGCTACTAGTTGCTGGGTGGTGTTCAATTTCAAACAGCATTTCCTCTTCTTTTAGGGTAAGGTGATTTCCCGGGGCCCACACTCTGCTCTGTTGACGGTGAAGGAACTTGTATCCCCTAAATGCTGCTCTCTCTAGCGAAAATGGTGTGTGATGGCGAGCACCGATTTTGAAATCGTTTCAGATATATCCAGAGAGCGATCCTCCCATTATAGCGGACCTTGCCATAAATTTATGGTATATCGATGTAATCACTGAAATTGTACTCGGCCATCCTGCACGCATAGCTATGTTTCATCAACTGTCCATGTTTCCTGTTTCACAGGCTGACCTGCAGTGGTCATGTGACCCCACATTAATAACACGACGCTTCAAATGGTGCAGAGCTAGGTTGGTTACCCAACATTCCTTGCCTCTAGCAGAACACCAGGGAATTTCCGGCCATGCGTGTGTAATTAAATCATGCTTAAATTTTCGTCCACTACAGGCCCTAGAAGATTGTAATAGGGATTACTTACCATTCTGTATAAAAGTTTGACATCACTCAACTTGGCTCTTTTTGCAATTGCTCCCGGACTCTGCTGATAATTCCACACTAAAGTTTCTCAGCCAATCAACTAGCTTGTTGATATTCCACCGATCAATTAGACTGCTACTATAACTGATAGTATAAAGCAGTCATCGGCAAAATTGCACTCACGATATCAGGCAATGCAACCAGCAATACACATGACGGTTGTGGGTAGGGTGGAGGGCCCGCTCAGACATCAGCGGCATGCAGCCATCACAGGCTTCATATTTACTGTACCGTAACTTTCAAGGTGCCACAGAATTCTAAGTTTGTGTCACAAGTAGCCAATCTCAAGATAACGAATAAACTTACATCTTTCAGCTGCGATCTTTGTTTTAATTTTGCAAGTTTCAATTTTGAAAAAAAAAAATGTTCGCAACAGTAAGTGAAACCAAACGTAGCCGCTATATTGGCGGAAAATAACCTAAGGGAAACATATTTTTCCGTAGACAGAATTTTAAATAAATTTAAACCACACATGTCTTTGCACCTCGTTTGTAAATATGTATCACTATGTAAATCAGCTACTACTTGCTGCATTTCTGGCTTAACCTTGTTTATGTCTATGGTCAAAGGATTCGCAAAACGTAAGAAATCATTTGCAATATTTTTAAAATCACCGAATCTCCGTTGTTGAAATTCTGTTTTTAGATTTAGATGAGCAAAATTATTTAAATTTGATTCAGAAATATCAGAAAGAGATTGTAAGCATGGGAAATGATGGAACTGTTTTTCCCTCATATTTCATTTCCAGATATCTATCATTGTAATGAACGAACGCAACATATTGTATATATCTACTACGTTTTGGTATTGCCCTTCGTACCGCAATTTGGATTTAAAATGTTCATAAATACCTGTGATCTTCTAATGCTCTTTATGACATTATAATGTCGTTTAATATTGTCTTGATAAATGCTCTTTAAAACTTTCGAGCACAATAAACCTATACTATTGTTTTCATAAGTACAAGAAAAATACGTCTCCTACCATTCTTCTTTTTTATATACACGTTTCCTACTTTTGGACAGAGCCATGCTTAACTAGCTATATGTTACGTCACTGGTAACTGCTTGTACAACATACCTGCAAAGGGTTGGTTGGGAGGGGGAATGTATATTCCTCGCCTGCCCCTGCAACGTCACTTAGTAACAGGCATCGTGATGACATTTCTGCCGATGGCTGTTCTGAAGCATGATTCTGAATACTAAAATTTTATAGTATTTTATCGTGCGTTCATTTATTACATCCCAAGGAGCTTTTTATTCTTCTCATCCCTGCTATCGATTCGACCATTGCCCTCGACGTTATCAGGGGTTAGTACGAAGCGCTAAGCAAACATGACAAAATTTGAATGTGAAAAATATAAAGAATAAATTAAGTTATAGAGGATTTAACACCAATGAATACTAAAAGAAATTATGGCAGCTGAATGTCGCTTGGGATAGGAAAAAGGGAAAAGGAATTGGTGATGGCAGACGAGATGAGAATTGTTTTGAAATATAAACAAATGGAACCTATTTCACAATAAAGTGTTATGATGTTAAAACCTCAAATGTTTACTCAATAATTTCATATTTTCAGGTCACTGATATATATTTAAAATCTCTGCTCTCACAGGAACAATATTATGAATGCATAATGATTCAATTGTTCGCATAGAAATTATCTAGCCGAGTTTCACGCGCGCAAAATAGTTTTCATCCGGAATTTAATTTTGCTTTTAAATTCATGTTTCTTGTCGTAATATATTTATTTCTCGACCAGCTCAATTAAATTTCCGGAAAACTATCAGCACTATTACTATTCATAAGCAACTAATACAGCCATTTTATACATTCCAATAATTGCAGAAAATACAAATCAACATTAAATATGCTCGACAGACGCATATTATTTCGACATATATTATTTAAGAATCTCAGAATTTAGCCTATTTTCAATTCAATGTCCTTTTTTCTTATGAGTGTCAACGTTTATACTTTCCTGGAATTCATTTATGATATTCAAAGAGGCTACAAAGGGAACATTCACAGATAACCAGCACGCTGTGTTAACAAAGAAATGAATGCATAACAAGGGAACTGTGAATGTAATATTTCTGTCTCAGTCGTATGGGTTGGCCTCACGGATAAACCCTATAAAACAGAAAAAAAAAAGCTGGCTGACTTTGAATCGCAATTAAAATTCTGCTCCGATGGTCGAATTGTAAACTGGAAATGCAGCTTCTGTTTTCGTGTTTGTTAACCAGAGCAATACTGAATAAAATATATTACCAAATACATGTGACACTGTTTCGGCTATAAATCATTGAATGTAACGCACTTGGAACATGCCTACTAGGACTGTGTGAGCATTGTTTTGTGTGTTCTCTGTTCTCTGTTGCCTTAGTTATTGATGAATCATAAAATCCCATTAACGACTTGCGTTTCTCAAAATTATTTAAGATGTGCCTACTTTTCTTTCTTTCAGTCGATAATCCGACGCTGTAAAACACCTTGACATTTCCCCCGTTAAAGTAAGTACAGTGCATATCCCTTTCAGTTCTTCAGTAAAAAATCTTGGCATTCACATGGATAATAATCTCAAATGGGACCTGAAAATCACAGAAACCTGCAGAAAAGTATATTCTATTATCCATGTGCTAAAAAGGATAAATGTTTATCTCCCCTCTTGCTTAAAAAAGTCCCTTGTGCAGACACTTGTATTTCCCTATTTTGACTATGCTGACATTTTACTGACTGACCTCTCCAGCGACAACAAAACGAAACTTCAACGTGCTCATAATATGTGTGTACGTTTTGTAAGCAATGTTCGTAAATATGATCATATTACCCCATCCCTGGAAGCAATAGGTTGGCTTAAACTAGATAAGAAAATAAATTTACATTCACTTCTCCTTCTCTTCGAAATCTTGAACTCTTCTATTCCTTCGTACCTGTCGTCTCGCTTCACTTACCTTTCTTCCCACCATAATCCGAACACACGCTCTCGTCATGAAACAATACTAACAATACCATCCCATCGCACCTCCTCATATTCATCCTCTTTCACAATAGATCTGCCAAGACTCTGGAATTCGCTACCTGCTAGCATCAGGGACTGTCGAAATAAAATTGAATTCAAACGCAAACTTACTAGGCACTTGGTCAGTAATTGATTGCTTGTAAATAGTTTCCTTAATCTATCACAAAATATTTCAATATCCAGTAATTTCATCACTATACAATTTTGTTATTCTAGGTTTAATTTGTAATTCAGTAAATATAAAATATTCTTTGCTTTTCTATGGTAAATTATCTAGCTTTAATTAGTGAGGTAATCTTTTCGTACTTTGATTTTTATTGTAATTGTAATTGTAAATTTAATACTAATTGTAATTTTACTTTCAATTTTAATTGTAAATTTAATACTAATTGTAATTCTATTGTTCATATTACAGTTGGAATCTCCTGGTAGAGGGGCAGAGAAGGCCTGACGGCCTTATCTCTACCAGGTTAAATAAATAAATACCGCTACTATTAATCCGATATCCCCTAATTTTCTGGGGAAATGGAGCCAAAATTGGTAGCGTCTTGATTTTACAAAAGAAAACTATTAGAATTTTAAGTAAATCAAACTATCTGGAACATTGTCGGCCACTTTTCAGACAATCACGGATTTTAACAATCATAAATTTGTATATATATATATATATATATATATATATATATGATCTAGTACTTTGCACTCGACAAAATATCGACAATTACTCATTAATGGCCAATATAAATGATCATGAAATTAGAAATAGTGAACAATTAATATTTCATATTGTAGCTTACACAAGAGCAACACAAACTTTCTAATTATGGGGATGAAATTATATAATAAGCTCCCAAGTCAATTTTATAAATTACCAATCAATAGTTTCAAAACTAGATTTTAGAAATGGTTATTAAATAATCCTTTTTATTCTGTTTCTGAGTTTTTCAACACAAATTTGTATGAAATTGTATTTTAATAAATAAGTTTAATTGCAATTTAGTTAGTTTTCTTTAATTTAAAAGTTTCAAATTATTTCATGTTTTCATTGTATTATTTAAATTTTACTGTTTCTTTTATTAGTGTTTTAAAATGTATTTATATGTTTTTCACTGTATTCTGACGAAGCCTAAAACTGTATGTCTAATGGCCAAATAAATTGAATTGAATTGAATTACATCTGACCGTCTTCGGTGATCTAGCGGCTTAAGTACTATTTCAAAATCTACAAAATGAAAGAATGTTATTTAATTATTTCCTCCATCAACATGGTATTAATGACACTGATGATAGCATTGTGTTCGTATGATGAAATGAAGATCTCATGTAATTCGGTCACTACGGACAAGACCTAGACGTAGAACTTGCACATTACGTCTAGCGGAGAAAATTTACCAAGGCGGTTGGTTTCATGAAAGAAAATCGGGTAGCCACGAAATAAGGGACAAATGTTTCAGAAAGATAGAAACTTTAACAAAATATCGATTGTGTTCAGGTAAAGGAGGTTAAGTCATTTTTTGTGCAAATGGAGTTTTGTTCCCCAGGTGAAAACACGAACTAAATTCTACAACTTGATATGAAAAAAAAAAAAACGAAATAATACTAGCATTTGATTTGTTTTATTTCTGTAGAAAATTGTTTACAAGAAGGCAGTGCTGTCATGGTAATTTTTCTCTTGGCCATACACCACTCTCCTCTTTCTATCTCTCCAACTGTAATTTAATGATTTTTTAAATATTAAACAAGAAGTAAAGAAATTGTTTTGCTTTACATTTTAATTGTACAACAAGCTTGATTCAAAGAATACCCCATGTAGCCCCATCGTAGATGCACACTTGTCTCGATGAATCTTGGAGTGTGTATTTGCAGCACTTCTTGTTTTTCAACCATTATTTTATGTAATTCTGGATTCCAGTACTGCACAGGTAGACAATTTTTCTTTATGAACATCAAACAAAATACATTAGGAACAGCAAGAGATGATCTTAGCTCTGTACAGATCTCCGCATACAAAACTTAGGCACCTATATGCCGCATGGCTCCATAAAGACAAAATTTTCTTTTCTCATACGATTAATAAAAAAATGGTAGGTGTCCATAAGATGGAGGGCCCCGTATGGCCTCCATTAGAGAACTGAAAGAAGGATTTGAAGTTTAATTCTCATTTATACCAAAACTTATTTTTATGACTTATCTCTCTTTACCCAAACACCATCAATATTATTAATTACTTTATTATCATTATGAAACCTTTGAAATATGTGAAAACATTGCTTGTTGTTTTTCTGCATAATTCTTAACTTCAGCACCATTCGAATAGACGCAAGCTTGAAATCTCAATTTAACGTTTTCGCATGCCTTCAAGCAGAAATCCACGGCAATTGAATTGCGTTCCTGAATAATTGGAGAATATGAGTCTTGTTTGCTTATGACTTTAATTCATTAAATGTCCCCAAAGAAAAAAGTCAGGTGATGTAAGGTCGGGAGATCTTGCGGGCCATTCAATAGGACCCCGACGTTCTACCCACAGCATCCACACTCTTGGAAACCATCTATTCAGCCATTGCTGCTTAATGCGGTGCAGCTCATTTGCTACCACAGGTCTTGAAGGTCATTAAACATTTGTGTCTTATTTCGTGGCGATCATGTTTCTTTGTGACTTACAACTTTAGCCTTTAGTTTCGTGATACTAAGTGTGAGAAATTTATTATTCCTTCATTATTTTGCATTATGCTTGCTTTATGAAACAGGTCTTTTGTATATTCAACTTGAAACATCCTAAGAGACTTGGCCAAGTTACAAAATACGAATGTTCCATCTCTACAACTTTATTCCTAATGGGAATAGCTATGTGAACGGATTTACATGTATTTGAAGCGGGAAAATTGAAAATTCTCTTTATTTTCAGTGTAGCAGTTAAAAAAGTGTGCTTCAGTTTAATTCTGAGTAGAAGTCAGCTCAACTCGCGAAAAGGCTAATATGATTTTCAAAATCAACTTCAGAGTGCTGCAAACTGACTCATTAATAAAGCACTATAACTGCAGCAAACGATGATTCGAAACTGTTCTGTATTTATGACGAACCCTGTATAATGCACAACTTTTGTAATTGGATTCATTCCGGGGCAAATAAAAGAGACGAAAACCACTACAAACTCTTGCTTAAAATGTATGTAACATTATCCTTCATCTATGTTTTCAAAGAGACCTTCAATCATAACTTTTTCCACTAAAATTCCATCGTTTCGTTTATCCAGTATCTGAAACTGTCAACCAACTCTCTCTCACAAACAGACTAATGCGTACTTGTGGAAATACCATTGCCTTCTCATATATCCTGTGACGTACGGAATGCAGATCGAAAACCAGATTGTAATTAAACAAAATTTCGAAGCTTTCTGACATCGTTGAAACTAAAACTGTCCATTGGCTAGCTAGATATAATTAATTTTTATTTTTTTGTTTTTCCTGTTTGGCGAAAAAAAAAAGTAATATCAGGATGAGCTGTACAAGAAAATACGTATATACTTGGACCTATCTACACAAATAACTTAGATATTCTCAAGATTTTTGTTCACTACTTCAGCCGCCGCACAGTGGTCGAAAAATTAATAACTTTTCTCATATCTAACAGATTATCATGAAACTTTGTACAGTAGTTACAGGCAACATATTTGTTTTGTATACAAAGCCTCATTACGCGTCTTCTCAGCCCATTTGAGTTCTGTGGATATAAAGGAAAAATTGTGACGGTGTCGTATATAGTTCCTGGGGTAGCTCAGTCGGTAGAGCATTCGCACGGTAATCAAAGGGTCCTGGGATCGATACCCGACCCTGGAACAATTTTTCCTTGAAATTATTCAAATCCTTATTACGTTTCTATAAAAGAAACTACCGCATTACAGAGCGGTTAATTTAGACAAAATTACCAACTCTTCTCCTATCTAAAAGATGTTCATCAAACTTGATACAGTAATTACAGGTTACATATTTGTTGTGTATACAAATCATCACTACGTTTGTATAAAAGAAACTACCGCATTACAGGGGGTTAATTTAGACAAAATTACCAACTCTTCTCCTATCTAAAAGATGTTCATCAAACTTGATACAGTAATTACAGGTTACATATTTGTTGTGTATACAAATCATCACTACGTTTGTATAAAAGAAACTACCGCATTACAGGGGGTTAATTTAGACAAAATTACCAACTCTTCTCCTATCTAAAATATGTTCATCAAATTTGATACAGTAATTACAGGTTACATATTTGTTTTGTATACAAATCCTCACTACGTTTGTATAAAAGAAACTACCGCATTACAGGGGGTTAATTTAGACAAAATTACCAACTCTTCTCCTATCTAAAAGATGTTCATCAAACTTGATACAGTCATTACAGGTTACATATTTGTTGTGTATACAAATCATCACTACGTTTGTATAAAAGAAACTACCGCATTACAGGGGGTTAATTTAGACAAAATTACCAACTCTTCTCCTATCTAAAAGATGTTCATCAAACTTGATACAGTAATTACAGGTTACATATTTGTTGTGTATACAAATCATCACTACGTTTGTATAAAAGAAACTACCGCATTACAGGGGGTTAATTTAGACAAAATTACCAACTCTTCTCCTATCTAAAAGATGTTCATCAAATTTGATACAGTAATTACAGGTTACATATTTGTTTTGTATACAAATCCTCACTACGTTTGTATAAAAGAAACAACCGCATTACAGGGGGTTAATTTAGACAAAATTACCAACTCTTGTCCTATCTAAAAGATGTTCATCAAACTTGATACAGTAATTACAGGCTACATATTTGTTGTGTATACAAATCCTCACTACGTTTGTATAAAAGAAACTACCGCATTACAGGGGGTGAATTTAGACAAAATTACCAACTCTTCTCCTATCTAAAAGATGTTCATCAAACTTGATACAGTAATTACAGGTTACATATTTGTTGTGTATACAAATCATCACTACGTTTGTATAAAAGAAACTACCGCATTACAGGGGGTTAATTTAGACAAAATTACCAACTCTTCTCCTATCTAAAAGATGTTCATCAAACTTGATACAGTAATTACAGGCTACATATTTGTTGTGTATACAAATCATCACTACGTTTGTATGAAAGAAACTATCGCATTAAAGGGGGTGAATTTAGACAAAATTATCAACTCTTCTCCTATCTAACAGATGATCATCAAACTTGATACAGTAGTTACAGGTAACATATTTGTTTTGTGTAAAAACTGTCATTACATTTGTGTGAGCGAAACTACCTCATTATAGGGGTGAATTTAGGTAAAATTAGTAACTTTTCTTATATGAAAACAATTTTTATAAAACTTGATACAATTTGTTAAAGGTAACATATACGGTTTGTAAACAAAGTCTCATTGCATTTGTGTAAAAGAAACTATACCATTCTAGGGGGTGAACTGAGGTAAAATTAGTAACTTTTGTCACATGAAACAGATTTTCATGTAACTTTATACAGTAGTTACAGGTAACATACCGTACGCTGCACGTTCTCTCCAAGCTACAAAAGACCTTTCCTTGTTTGTTTTCATGAAATCTGAAGAATGGAGAGTGTGGCCAGCATGATTATTTAATTTTATTAGTAGGTCAGAATATGGATTTTTGGCCGCCAAGATTTCTGATTTTTACCACTGTTCACCGGCGTCTTCATACCAGACGTTTTCATCGCTAAATGATAGATAACACAAACCCAATGGCTGTAGAGGTAACACAGCTAGTTACAATTTATTCATATCACATTTCATAGCACATATCTATGTCTGTCTTGGAGAGGAAAGCACGTAGATAGATATTTTGAGACAATAATGAAATATGTAATGAATTGGCGACATCAGTGGCAAAATCTGTCATGAAATCATTTTAAAATTTACGTATTCTGTCGTTCGTAAACATCAACTAAAAGACTAAATAATCAAGCAGTGGAAAATGCCAATGAAGTATCTCTGAGAAGAGAGATAAATTTCCGACTAAACGAAGAGATTGAAATGTATTAATATTGTTATCTAACTGTGGTGTATTTCTAACAGTGAAAGTGTCCTGGCTCTGGAATTTGAGTAGTACCCCGTCGTCGTCCTCATCATCATCATCATCATTGCCTAAAAAGGTCGGAAGAAAATATATGGGTTCGAATCTAGATAAAAAGATTATCATGTCCACGGATTAGACTTCACCATGAAATTGTTTAAATATGATTACAACATTATTAGACTATTTTATAAATGCAATATTGGATAATACGAAAATCAGAAAAATGCTCTGGCGCCGGATTAGTACATACAGTCACGAAGCTCAATACGTAGGGAATATGCATCCAATGAGAGTTGAACTTTAGTTGCTAGCCACTAGGATCGCTACTATCGCACAATCTATTGTTCCTAGTACTCTCAGTTGCTAACCGCTTTGAGCATTGTATCGCGAGAAATGCAAAAAGTCACCTCAAGCTTCGTGACCGAATGTACTAGACTGGTGCCGCCAGGGCCCGACAGGTCTGAAATACACCCCTGGTCACAGAAAACTGGATAATAACATACAGAGTTAAAAGAAGAGACAGAAGGAAATGTAAGTGAAAAGAGAAGAATCAATCGTAAACTTCGTTGCATTAATAGCTAGTATATGACACTTGCATACGATGGTTTTTCTACGCTGTATTTGAATGAGTGGTACATAAAGACTATACATTATACAGTATTTTTTGATGTTGGATTATAGTGATATTGACTACATGGAGCTATCGACACTGTTTGAAATACTGGGAAGCAAAACAGTCTATGTGATAATTTATGCTTAATTTCCATAGCTACGGAAATCTGTATTGAAATGAACCTAATTTAGATATAGTTAACATATAGTAAAAAGTAAATTTTAATATAGGCGTAGAAAAACGTCTCTACATAATAATTCATTACGAAATACATTCAGAGTAAGCCATAAAGTTTAGTATCGATTATAACCTCTAATTTCTGTCCGTAAATATCTGTAGCCCGATATCACTATCTGAATTGCGCTCTGAGTGGAAATGCAGGAAATACGTGTCTCAATTTCTGGAAACGCTGTGACATTTTGTGTTAACTGTACTAAAAGAACATTCAAATTAGTTTTCTATTAATCGCATGCTAACTTTTTTATTGCTCAACTAAATATTTAGGACACGCAGAGAAGGATAAAAGAGTTTAGAGAGCACCAGAATCGATATCAAAACTTGTGCTGCAGTGCGACAATCAACGGTTGCTTCGAACTTAATCGCAGATAGTGCCACTATTTCAATTTTCAAAATGTGACTATGTCAATGCTCGTGAATATGCCTAACTTAAAATTGTAAAAAGCAAAAGTCATGTAAAATATTTACACAGAATTTATATGGTAGGGCCTACATAAAAAATAGGTCGCTCTAATTGCTTCAATAAGAAACCATTCATTCATTCACACAGGACTAAAGAGAAGTTTGGTTACCACCCGACTGTACATGTTTGTTTTGTTGGTTTCTAGATGTTGATGTCGAGATTCGCTTTACTACTGTTTGGTTGATGTATAGTCCAAGCTTACACAACTTAACATTTTCGGTACAAACTTCCTACCTCTGCTCATGAAATTATAAGTTTACCCAATTTTACTTCTGGTAAATGTGCAAGGTAACGCTTTACCTCGTCTATTAGGCACCGCTATTCGTAGTTTGCATTTAGTATTCACCTTGCAGATCTCTTGACGACAAAGCATTTCAAAGTTGCCCCATTTGACTTGTGTGAAAATGCGCAACTTGCAGACTAGTTCCTAACATTTTATGCATGTAAACCTGGTCCTAGCCTATTAGACCTTAGTTTTTGTAGAATACATTTAATATTCACAGTGCAGAACTTTTGACAATAAAGCATTTCAAAGTTTCCCCATTTGACGTGTGCGAAAATGCGCAAGTTGCAGACTAGTTCCTAACATTTTATGCACATAATACCTGGTCCTAGCCTATTAGACATTAGTGTTTGTAGAATGCATTTAATATTCACAGTGCATACCTCTTGACAACAAAGCATTTCGAAGTTGCCCCATTTGACTTGTGCCAAAATACACAAGTTGCAGGCTAGTTCCTAACATATTAATGCACGAAATAACTGGTCCTAGCCTATTAGACCTTAGTGTTTGTAGAATGCATTTAATATTCACAGTGCATAACTCTTGACAACAAAGCATTTCAAAGTTACCCCATTTGACTTGTGCGAAAATGCGCAAGTTGCAGAATAGTCCCTAACATATTTATGCATGTAAACCTGGTCCTAGCCTATTAGACCTTAGTGTTTGTAGAATGCATTTAATATTCACAGTACAGAACTCTTGGCAATAAAGCATTTCAAAGTTGCTCCATTTGACTTGTGCCAAAATGCGCAAGTTGCAGACTAGTTCCTAAAATATTTATGCATGTAAACCTGGTCCTAGCCTATTAGACCTTAGTGTTTGTAGAATGCATTTAATATTCACAGTGCATAAATCTTGACAACAAAGCATTTCAAAGTTGCCCCATTTGACTGTGCGAAAATACGCACGTTGCAAACTAATTCCTAACATATTTATGCATGTAAACCTGGTCCTAGCCTATTATACCTTAGTGTTTGTAGAATGCATTTAATATTCACAGTGCAGAACTCTTGACAACAAAGCATTACTCATGAAATTAAAAGTTGCCCCATTTGACTTCTGCGAAAATGTGCAAGATATACATTAGTTCCTAACCTAGTTATTATTATTATTATTATTATTATTGTTATTATTATTATTATTATTTCTTTGCCCATTATCCGTGCATTTCGAACTGGCGACTCAAGGTCAAGCAATGGACTGCATTTGCCATGTGTGCTTACCCCAATCCTGGACCATTCTTCTCAACTAAAGTCAGCTGGGACAACCGGAATTACGAGTGCTTCAGTGACTCGTGCGTAGTTTCTACTTTTGTACGTGACCTTGATCCGCCAGTTCGAAATGCACAGATAATACTGAACAACAAGAATTTTTCTCCGACTTAAAACAATGTGTTCCTTATGATTTGGTGTGCGTAGAATCCGATAATGCATCCTTTTTCTTCGTATCACGTAAGGTTTTTAAGATATACTATGATTTCACTTTTCGATAAGCGCTCTCCCAGGAAACATCTGGTGCGGGTTGAGGGTTTAAACCAAAACAAAAGCTAATGCATTTTATGAGTGTATGGCCTATTTCCGGTTTCTTATGGTTGTTGGCATATTCTTTTTTACTAATAAATAAACAGATATTGGTCCCTTCTTTCAGTAAATTTCATAACAGTTCAAAGTGAGGTCTACGCAATGAACAAACAAGGGTGTGGTTTTCAGTATTTAAAAGAAAAGTTTACCAGTTTGAGTGAAAGCAAATTAAAAGAGAACATTTTCATCGATTCACAGATTCGTAAAATTATGGCTGACTCTTTGTTTGAGGAAAAACTTTCCGTTACAGAGTAAATGGCACGGCGCGCTTTCAAAGATGTTTGTTCAAATTTCCTTGGAAATTCTAAGGCAGACAATTACATCGAAATTGTAGAAACCATGTTAAGTGCATATGAGAAAATACACTTTTACATTCTCATTTGAATTTCTTTCCTCCTAACCTTGGAGCAATATGCGACGATCATAGTGAAAGATTTCATCAAGAAATATCTGAAATAGAAAGACGATATAAAGCAGGGGTCGTCAGCACAGAGCACGCTGGGGCTAGAGTCTATTACCCGCTGAAAACGCAGTGCACTAGGGTGCACTCCGTAGCTGCTAGCGGGTATGCGCTCTATCTCTCCCTGTTGCACGACGGTGCACACCGGACAGCACCGCGTACCCTTTGCACATTTCAGAGAGTGCTGACAACCACTGATATAAAGGATCATCATCATCCAGCATGCTTGCAGACTATTGTTGGTTTCTTGTAAAAGACAGTTCCGGGTCTATTATAAACGGAAGTCATCCAGAAAATTCTTTTAAATGGTAAGTTCAAATTCCGAGATTTTTCTCATTATAGCCTACACATGAAATATTTTTATTGTCGTTGTGTTTTTTGTGTTTTAAACTTCGTGACATCATATTTGTATCCAGTACACATTTTTCAAGTATTATGAGGCATTTTGAATCCCTAGTCTGTTGTAATTTTATCAGTATCAGTGAAAACTGATAAAAAGAAGTGTTTTCATTAAAAAATTAAATTCATTTTCCCCGGAAAATGGTACGTAATGGTGCAATTTGGATTAAAATTCAGATTTAGGGCACACATGCTAGTAATATTAACCTATTTTTATTTCGGAGGAAAACAAAAAGTAAAAATGTGTTGTTCAGTGTAATAGTCGATTATGGCCTGTTATCTTTAGGATGCATGTACAGTAATATGTGCAGAACACTTGACAACAAAGCAAGGTGTTGTCTACAACAGCACACCATTCTGGCTCTTATTGAGAATAAGGTCAAATGAACAACGTGAGTGTGAGTTGCAATGCATATGGTAATGGCTGCTGCGAGAGTCGATGCCTGCAATAAATGTTTCATGCAGACCGTTGCCCCCCCTCCCCGCAGCAGAGGCACAGATCTGACCGCATACTCGCACCAGCTGTTCATGAACAAGGTAACACTTTCCTAGAGCTGCCATGACACAGTTGGAACATCATGAAATAAAATATCAATGAAAATCCTCCAGTTCTGTCCACGGATCTTGACAACATTACTCGGCACAATCAACGGCGAAAGCGTAAATGCTGGTTCACAATAAACCGGGAAACGGAAACGACAACGAGAACGAAAACGGAAATGTTAAAATAAATGTATTTAAATGGTAGAATTCACAATTAAATATTGTGAATGCTCAAATTTAAATACATTTATTTTAACATTATCTCCGTTCTCGTTCTCGTTGTCGTTTCCGTTCCCCGTTTATTGTGAATCAGCCTTAATTCCAATTCTTTTTTTTTTTTTTTTTTTTTTTAGCAATCCGTTTCCAACTACCGAGAATATTCTCATACGATGAGATGATAGGCTATGCCGACAATGTTGTAATGGTGAAAAATACTTTTTTTTTTTTTACCTTGGGGATTTAGTGAAGTGAATTTTTAATGTCAGACAGAGTAACTATCTCATGCCCCCATGCTTTAGATTGCTACCAGTGCACTTCATTAGAACCAGGTACCCAGCTTCGAAGCCGTTAGCCCTGTGAACTTACAATATATTTATGTTCCCCTATTGTCATAATTCAGGGTTGTTATCTAAGAAATTAGCAAGTTCTTTGTGATAGTAGAAGAGAAAGAGTGGGGGAAGGGAAGTGGTCCGTGGCCCATTTCTTTTAGGGCTCATCCCGACATTTGCCTATGAAAAATACTTACTTACTTACTGGCTTTTAAGGAACCCGGAGGTTCATTGCCGCCCTCACATAAGCCCGCCATTGATCCCTATCCTGAGCAAGATTAATCCATTCTCTATCATCATATCCCACCTCCCTCAAATCCATTTTAATATTATCTTCCCATCTACGTCTCGGCCTCCCCAAAGGTCTTTTTCCCTCCGGCCTCCTAACTAACACTCTATATGCATTTCCGAATTTGCCCATACGTGCTACATGCCCTCCCCATCTCAAAAGCCTGGATTTAATGTTCCTAATTATGTCAGGTGAAGAATACAATGCGTGCAGTTCTGTGTTGTGTAACTTTCTCCATTCTCCTGTAACTGCATCCCTCTTAGCCTCAAATGTTTTCCTAAGCACCTTATTCTCAAACACCCTTAATCTGTTGCTCTCTGAAAGTGAGAGTCCAAGTTTCACAACCATAAAGAACAACCGGTAATATAACTGTTTTATAAATTCTAACTTTCAGATTTTTTGACAGCAGACTGGATGATAAAAGTTTCTCAACCGAATAATAACAGGCATTTCCCATATTTATCCTGTGTTTAATTTCTTCGCGGACAGCCGATGAGGGGTGGGCCTATAGCTTGGGGGTTGGGCGAAGGGCTAACAACCCATCACCGTAAAAAAACAGCCTGTTACGAATCCTTCAAATAAGCCTCAGTGAAAAATACTAATCAATAATAATTAATAGTATTACCCTGTATAATTTATGACTAACTCCCAACGTTCTGCCAGTTTTAAGTTTACGTCTGAAGAAATCCAATAGTTTGGTGCTGAAGAAATCGTCAAACCTCTTTTTAACAGCAGTTTCGTTATTAAAGGAAATTTTCCGAATATTGCTGGAAAGAGAGTAGGGAGGATGAAAATCTGAAGAAACAAGATCAGAAGAATAAGGAGGACGTAGAATAATTTACCATTCGAGCTTTTGGATAACCGCTTTTGTAATGTTAGCAGTACGCAGACGGGCATTATCATACTGCTAAATCAAACTTGACCAAATACTGGGCATTCAGAGTGTGCCAGAGAGTTTAGTATTGATTACAATCTTTAATATGTTGTTGTTTAGTCAACTGTCTGAAGACAGGTCTGAACTTCACAAGTAATACCAACAAGGCATCACTTATGAGGCAACTAAGCCAGGAGATAATGGGGCCAGTTCCTTTCCCCCTAATCTCTAATAGGCCTATATGACCATAAATATCTGTAGCCCGATACCACTATCTGAATTGCGCTCTAAGAAGAAATGCAGGAAATACGTGCCTCCATTTCTGGAAACACTAAGATATTTTGTATCAACTGTGCTAAAAGGACATGACAGCCATAGGGTTATTGTGCCGACCTCCTAATTACGAAGTTTTTTTTTTTTCAATTCATTTATTCTATTCCATAGATCTTACATTAGCAATGAACCTTTAAGATGTGGAACAAGTCAAAATTTTACAAGATTACAATTACAATAAAATTTTTTACAATTTTTATGGCGAGATGTAGTGAGATGAAGTGAGGCCGACGATTCGTTAACAGATTACCTGGCACTTGCCTTAAGATTGGGGAAGACCTCGGAAAAACCAAAGCAGGTAGTAAGACCAAACGGGGGTGAAGTGAAGTGAAGTGAAGTGAAGTGAAGCCGAGGACTCGCCACAGACCACCCGGCATTAGTCCTACGGCTGGAGAAAACCTCGGAAGAAACCAACTAATCAGATCAAACGGGAGATCCAACCCAAGCCCGAGCGCATCAGTGACAATTAACACCTCTTCTTTCCAGACAGCCTGAAAATCCGGTATATCTTCGCTGTGCTGGGAGTCCTGGGAGTAGCCATCTTGTATGCAGTGAGAGTAAACATGTCGGTTGCTATAGTAACCATCGTGCTCTTTCGTTTGCTACCCGTTGTTTTTACGCCTGCTCCTATTTGCGCTGCATATGCCTCAATATTGTGAATTTTATCTCTTCACTAGACTTCAAATTTTTCTGATGTAACTTATCAACTGCTGACTGTTGCACAATTGACATTACAGCCTGTTTCGTTACGAATCGTTTGACACCACTGCGAACGTTCCATCGCTTCGAATTCTCGAGTTATACGCCTCAGCTGCAGCGCAACCCGCCAATTCGTGCATCAATTGCCCTTTCCCGCGTCGCTAGATGACGTCACCGCTCCAACTCAAGGTCACGATGGATTCATTGATCCTTTGGTCTGTCGATCGCCGTTTACTTCATTGAAATATGTGATGTAGTTTAGAATCTATAGATGCGGAAAATCGACTTTCCTGGATGGCACCTTGGACCAAATTTATAGACGTATTCACGTAAAAAAGATACTGTTGCGATTTCTGTCGGGGTACTTCCATTTCTTGCAATCACTGCGTGATATTAATATTCATTATTCATATAATTTATATAATTGACGGGGGAAATAGTGCTGTCTTTGTTATGTGTTCACAGACCTGATAATGAATAACAGATGATCATATACCCTGTTCAACATCTACTTGGAGGAAATGGTGAAGAATTGTTTTCAGAACATGGGAGGGATAAAAGTAGGAGGAAAAAGAATAAAGTTCATAAGATTTGCTGATGATATGGCGTTGTTAGCAGAAGAGGAGACGATACTGGAGCTAAATTACAGCTGTGAGCAGTATGGAATGAAGATAAATGCAAACAAGACGAAGGTCATGGTTGTCGGAAGAAAAGCAAAGAAGCTAAACTTGCGAATTTTAAGTGAGGCAGTAGGGCAAGTGAACAGCTTCAAATACTTGGGATGTACTATAAACAGTAACATGAGCTGCAGCCAGGAAGTCAAAAGGAGAATAGCAATGGCAAAGGAAGCTTTTAATACAAAAAGGAGCATCTTCTGCGGATCTCTGAAAAAATAACTAAGGAAAAGACTAGTGAAGTGCTTTGTGTAGCATGAAACATGGACATTACGACGACATGAAGAGAAACGAATAGAAGCATTTGAAATGTGGATATGGAAAGGAATGGAGCGTGTGAAGTGGACAGATAGGATAAGAAATGAAGTTTTGTTGAAAATAGTGAGTGAAGAAAGAATAATGCTGAAACTGATCAGGAAGAGGAAAAGGAATTGGCTGAGTCACTGACTACGAAGAAACTGCCTACTGAAGGATGCACTGGAAGGAATGGTGAACGGAAGAAGAGTTCGGGGTAGAAGAAGAAATCAGATGATAGACGACATTAAGATATGTGAATCATATGCGGACACTAAGAGGAAGGCAGAAAATAGGAAAGATTGGAGAATGCTGGGTTTGCAGTGAAAGATCTGCCCTTGGGCAGAACACTTATGTATGTATGTATTATCAGCATCATTATGATTATTAGAGGAACATAAAATCAGAAGCAGTAAGTAAACATCAATATATTTTAACGTCAAACAATCGTTATTGTTTATTTTTATTGAAGTCATACAACTTTTATTTTTTAAACAGAGCGTATGAATTTAAATGTAAAATTCGTTAAGAAATTAACATTAGTAAATACCAGGTTTAAGCTCACATGTTAAGACTCAACTGCTTTCCTTTAACAGGCGGGATTACAAAACTTGTGTGCCTATTCTCTCCACCAATCTTGGAAGTACTTCCCAGTCCAACTCTATAAATCAGCCCATCCCATTATCCATCTAGAAAGTTCTTACAAGCTCCTCTGACAATATCCGTCTTGTGCTTTGTTAGGTAGGCCATAACTCGGGAACTAAACTCTCCGTAGCCTCCTTTATCATATACAATAGGAAATAGAAAAGGTCCTGATATCGTAAAATATAAGACTCGGAGTTTTAACGAGTTCTGTTTTATAGCCCATGCTATATCGTGCGCAGTATACGCTTAAAAACAAGGGTGCCTTATATGGGACCAATAAACCGGGCTCAGACCTGTATTAAACATAGTCATGCTATTTGCTTTGTTTTTTTTTTATTTTAGAATCTACTCTCTAATTTGATTAACTTCTTAAGAAGTTTAACTCCAATTTCACCTAGCCCTTCTTCTCGAATATGAAATTGGAAATTTTTTATACCATCTTTGTTGTTTAGTCCAGTGGTATTCAATCTATGGTATGCGTACCCCCAGGGGTACGCGGAGTTGTCTCAAGGGGTACGTATCCCACTTACTACTTAACATTTATTTTACTATACTTGTTCATATATAATTATTGCAGTTTACATATTTTCTTCTACAAACTATTGTATGTAGGGGAGAGTTGGGTAGTATCGGACATCGGGTAATATTGGACACTATGTTTCTTTCATCTAACACCAGATGGTAGTACCTGAATAACATGGTTAAGTTTCTGCATGCGACATCATAGAAACGTAGCCATGTCATTCAGGTACTATCATCTGGTGGTAGATGAAAGAAACTCACTGTCCCATATTACCCGATGTGCGATACTACCCAACTCTCCCCTATGTATAATAATAATAATAATAATAATAATAATAATAATAATAATAATAATAATAATAATAATCCTTCGAAGAGGTGGAGAAATTCAGATATCTTGGAGCAACAGTAACAAATATAAATGAGACTCGGGAGGAAATTAAACGCAGAATAAATATGAGAATAATAAATGACACAAAAGTTACTTGACACATTTAAAAAAATAGCTCTATTCTGAAATGATAAACGAAGCATAATAAATAATTTTCTATGAGACAGAACTCGTAAAAATTACACTTTTTATGAGACACAACACAAAATTATGACATTACCTTCACGTAAAGCCACTACATTTATGTCTGAAGGCACAATATGCGCGTCAGAAATTTCGATGAGAGATGGGTGACCCCAAACAGTGACTTTAGCTAGTATTGCTCAGTCATGGCCTCCAAGGTCTCCAGAATTCATCTCTCTTGCCTACTTAGTTTATTTAGTTTCGAGTGTCACAAATTTTCCAAAATTCATACAGTTGCATATCCAACATTATTTTTAACGAAGCTATATCAACTACTGAATTATTTTTCGCAGTGGAATTGGCGATAGGGAGATGGTATTTGGCAACATGAGGCCGAGATTTGTCATAAATTACCTGAGGGAAAATTTAACATTATTATCGGGAATATTTTATAACGTGTCTCGCACTCTCGTCAGTTATAGAGAATCTGTTTTGTTTGCATCCGTTGCCGAGCCCTAGTTATAACATATCTCATCCCACTGACGCTGAAAAGCATATATAATTAAATAGAGATATTAAATAAAGAACTACAATTGCGAAATGAATTATGCAACGCCAATTCCAAAAACTTCCCTTCTGGTAAATGATGTACGAAACGCATACGTTACAAGTGCCTCTTGTTACAGATTTCATATTTCAGTTTATGGATCTACTGGTTTCAGAATGAGGCTGTATGTATATAAAAGATAAGATTCTAATAAAAAGATGAGTGCCTTTTTATTGTTTGATATTGCACATCCTTCAGCACACATTTGAGAGATCATATTGGACAATAATCGGTTTATGAGTATCAATGAATTTGCCGTATACACAGGTGTATAGGGAATGAATGTAACTCATGTAGCCTAAATCAGAGTTATATATTTTTAATTTTAAGGGCCACGAACACTGCCCTAAATTGAGTTTGACTTTAAATGTTCCTGTCCCAAGCTTGTTGAAATGGAATAACAATGGCGGGCGATTGCGCTACTCTGGGTATCAACGGACTCTATCTAGATCTAACCCACACTGCCATCTACCAATCTTTTGACAAACCACTAGGAATACGCGCCTCGATGGAGGGCCGATCCTACGCCGGACAAACTTAAGTAGCTTGCCTGATTTTTTCGAAACGGAGATAATGAAAAGAAAATTGTGGTGGGTGTTAGTGGAATGGAGAGATAAAAACGATAGAATCCTCACAAAACTGGTAAAGAATCGGTAGAACGGAGAAAAATTCTCTCCGGCATCGGGACTTGAACCCTGGTTTCCAACTTTACGCGCTGGCGCTTTATCCACTAAGCCACACCGGATTCAAGCTCCGATGCTGGATTGAATCTCTCTCACAAACCTGGCTTTGTCTACCAAAAATACAACTTCGCCATTGCCAGTATTTGAAGACGGGTTCGTGATCGTTGCAAGACAACACTGTACCCATTGAGCTACCATTCCGACTATCTTTGTAAGATAATTTCAGACATTCATAATTTTGGAAGTAAGCTAAACATTCTCGTTCCTAAGTGAGATTCAGTACCAGACGCAAAGACGCTTCTATTAAATCACAGTGTTGTTCTTCCCTGTAACTTTGCTGGCGGTGTTAGCACCTAATTACAGAATGTTACCCCACTCCCCTGGGTCGTGAGGTTAGTAATTGCAACTACCCAGGCCACCACCATGATATCAGCGACAAGAAATACGATGCGGACCAGCACGGCACGCTAACTTTAAGTCTCAGCCGAGGAACGAAATTAACAATGCCTAGGAATACACGCATGCACTCCTCTATGACGATTCCGCTACGACAAATTTCCAAATCAAGATTTGTCTACCAATAATTTTTGTACGTGTAGTAGAAAAAGGAACTTTATATACTTAGCGAAATCAGTTGACTGTTTATCAACATTACTCGATGACAAATTGCAAATTCAAATAATAGTAGAGACAGTGGCAGCTTGTTTATGGGGAATGACGTGAATATGTTAGGAGAAAATCTACAAACGATTAGGGACAACACGGGAATTTTACTTGAAGTAAACATATAGATTTGGAAGTAAATCCCGAAAAGACAAAGTATATGATTATGTCTCGTGACCAGAATATTGTACGAAATGGAAATATACAAATTGGAAATTTATCCTTCGGAGAGGTGGAAAGATTCAAATGTCTTGGAGCAACAGTAACAAATATAAATGACACTCGAGAGGAAATTAAACGCAGAATAAATATGGGAAATGCCTCTTATTATTCGGCTGAGAAGCTTTTGTCATCCATACTCCTCTCAAAAAAGCTGAAAGTTAGAATTTATAAAACAGTTCTGTTGTTCTGTATGTTTGTGAAACTTGGACTCTGACTATGAGAGAGGACCACAGGCTAAGGGTGTTTGAGAGTAAGGTGCTTAGTAAAATATTTGGGGCTAAGAGGGATGAAGTTACAGGAGAATGGAGAAAGTTAACGCAGAGCTGCATGCATTGTATTCTTCACCTAACCTAATTAGGAACATTAAATCCAGACATTTGAGATGAGCAGGGCATATAATACGTATGGGCGAATCCAGAAATGCATATAGAGTGTTAGTTGGGGACCTGAGGGAAAAAGACGTTTGGGAAGGCGTAGACGTAAATGGGAGGATAATACTGTATTAAAATGGATTTGAGGGAGGTGGAATATGATGCTAGGGACCGGATTAATTTTGCTCAGGATAGGGACTGATGTCGAGCTTATCTGAGGGCGGCAATGAACTTCCGTGTGCTCTAAAAGTCATTTGTAAGCAGCAGCAGCAACAGCAGCGGCAGCAGTAGCAGCAGTAGTAGTAGTAAATTTTAACGACGCTTTTAATTGCAGTATTCTGCGTCGAAATTCAACGTGGGCGCAAATAATGTCCATCAAATTAATACATGGAGCCTTTTCCTTAGAAACAGAGTTCTTTTACGACCTCTAGGTCTAAGACACTGGACCCACAGCTCTACTTCCCCAGTCAGAATACCATCGTAAGGATTATAAAATTAGACACACGTTTACATTTATTTTAAAAGTAATCATTCATAATTTGTAATCAAACACATCTTAAATTATTTTAACACTTGTGATATGTTTGGTCAGCAATCGGAACATTATTTCGGACCTTATAAATTATAAAATGTTTAGTATAAATTCTAGACGTTGGAATTTTTAACATACAAAGAAAGTTTCAAAAGTCTCTTTTAACCTTCACTAACCTTACATCGAAAGCTTTAATAAATTCGACAAATATTCATTGTGTTTCGAAGTTTATAAGTGTAGGGCTGTTAAAAATCACGAACAATTTTAAAATGCTCTTTTTTTTTAAAATAAAATTGTAGAAAAATAAGAATGCAATTCTGTTCGGAAAGGAGTGGGTTTTTTTGGGGTATGAAATCTGTAATGTTTGGGAAAAGTGGCATCATTCAGTTTCCACAAACATTTTTTATTAATTTATTGACAACTTACTTAACACCTGCTGGCTTGGGAAAAGAGACATAAGTATTTTTCCCATTACGATAATTCATACAGAAGAAAATCAAATCGACATAAACCAGTGTGAAGATAATTTTTTTCCTTCGCCTGTAAAATTAACATTTTTGACTTGTGCCACTTTTTCCGAGCACTACAGAAATATTCTCTGAAAATAAGCCACACTGTTGAGCAGTTCATCTACTGTCGCCTCGTAATCGATTCACACTGCATATTCCATATTGTGAACGTTGCATAATGTTTTGGATTTCTTGTAAAACAATTACAGCATCCATATCGTCTTCCACATACTTTGGTGTACCACAACTTTCTTTATCTGTCATGGAACCGCCTTTTGATTTTTTAAACAAACTTCCACAATGACAAATTTCAGAATTCAACTTCAATGCATTAGAGTTCTGAATATTCGCATTGCACTAGAACAACCTCTATAAGTCTACATTCATGGTAGTATTGCGTAGGGCCAATTCCATTTGTAGAGAAAAGCCATTATTTTCTAGTATGAAAATAAATTTAAAAAACACACTAATTCACTTAAGAACAGCTTGAATTACTGCTTATTTCATTTGCCATAGCAAAACAATTTAAACAGCAGTTTCTTTCAAAATAAATCCTGTCGCTTTATAAACAAAACTGTATTATTTTTTCCTATAAACTTACTATAAAAAAGGAAGATTTTCAAACTCTATCTGACTTTTGAATAATCCTACATAATATGTAACAAAGTTAAATGCTAGTCCAAGTACACTAATGATCTTATATTATTATTTTTATAATTGTTTCAGACAGCAACAAAATACACTACCAGGGAAATTCAAAAGGAGCTGTTGCAAGCTGAAAATCGAGCCGCATGAGACGTCAAGCAATATCTGATCTGGCAGAAACTCTACTATCTTAGTAAGTAAAATAATCTTTACATTGCTACTGACCTTAACTGAAATTCAAAACGTTTCCTTCCAGAGACGGGAAACTCGCTCTTGGAAGCGATGCATCGTAACCTCCCCTTCAACGACATCTATGAACTCCTTCTCCTTACAAATTCAACAAGAAATGGGAAGATGAATAGTATGGTGTATGTACATTGACATCTACTATCGACATAAAGGAATAGGCAACTTCAAGGGGCCATTGATCGTGTATATGTTTACTGTAATCGCTATCCTTTTTAGTCAACCGAAAACGAAATCTTTACCAGCATGACGAAGTTCGAATTCAACGATCATATTTCACACAAGCCACGGTTATGATATACAGGGTGATTCACGAGGATTTATCGTTACTTACAGACATTCTGAGGAAAAAAAAAAACTTATTAAACATGTCCTAATCTCAATATTTTCAGAGTTATACTAATTTGAAGTTTTTTCTTGTAAAATATCTTTATTGTTTAGTTTTAAGGGTAAAAGAATATTACAGATAAGGATTTATCTATTTAGGAGTATCATTTCTTTAATTAGCTAGTATTCTGAAGCTAAAAATGTGTTGTTAATTCCATAGTTGTTTCGTACAGACTTTTTTTTTCGATTTTTAACTACAAATTCATATTTTTCTTACGTATTTATCAAACAATTATTACAAATCACGCCATGCTTGTAAATTCTTCAAGACTGTACATTAGCATGCATAATTGAATTGTAAAGGATCAAGTTCCTAAAGTCATATGATTTGTAACAGTTTTTGTGATAAGTGCATAAGATTAATGGAAATTTTCAGTTAAAAATCGAAAAACAAAATATGTACAAAGCAATTAAAAACACATTTTTAGCTTCAAAACACTAGCCAATGAAAGAAATGATATTTCTCAATAGTTCATTATATATTTGTAATATTTTTTTACCCTTAAAACTAAAGAAAAAAGGTATTTTACTAACAACTTCAAATTAGTGTTACTAAGAAAATATTGAGATTAGGATACATGTTTATATGACATTTTGCTCAGAATGTCTTCGGAAATAAGCTCCATAAGTGACGGTAAATACTCGTGAATCACCCTGTATATAACAATTTGTTTTGTTTTATTATACTTAAGGACTGGAAGGCGTTGGGGTTTTGCTGTATCCAGCTTATAGTCAATATATATTTCACTTTTGTGTTACGAATTATTCCGGTCAGTGGACAACGATCAGTTTGAACAGCGCTTCAATACATTCATTTCAGTCCATACGGCATGATACGAATTTTACTTTTAAGTCCAAAGAATTATGTCGCTAAATTAAACTGCTGGCCGAAAGATGGCAGGATGCCATCTAAAATAATGGTTATAAATTGGTCTACAGACAGGATTCCTGTACAGGTTGATATGATGTAGGTTAGAATAGAACTGAGGTCTTATTCACAACAATCTGAAATCCAAGAAAGAGGAGACAGATCGCAAAGACTTGAGAATGCAGCTAGTGACTCGCGCTTGCTAATTTGTAATCGTTATTTTGCAACAGTTCAGTTGAACTTGTATTTGAACTTCAGCCACTCATAAGTCTAAGTCAGCGGAAGCTGTAGTCAATTGTACAGAGTGATTTATATAGAACTGACACATTTCTTTCATTAATTGTTTCAAAACGAATTGTGCTAGCGATAACTTATTATACCTAAAATATAGAGGAATTTTGGGAGATTATTTACCTCTATAGCAAATGTTGTCCGGCGTTGCCAGATCCGGAGATCTCGGTGGCCACAGGTTCCTGGAAATTATTCGGTCGTCACATAACCGGATAAATGGAACCATGCTTCATCTGTGAACCATGTGATGGACAATATGGCAGGATTTTGCACAACGTCTGAAACCAACGACAATAATTCAATCTTTTATTCTTATCTGGTTCCTGTAGCTGATGAACAACCGTAACCCTATATGGCTTTAGGCTCTCTGACACATTGAGTAGGTGTACCCTGTCTCCTGCGACAAACGTCTTAATGATTTTTTGGGTGACTGCTCCAGTCGTGCTCTTACGTCAACAACAACCGTGGGAAGCCTGGATGAACGATGCTTGCCCTTTTCATTCACCAGAGATCCAGTTGTTTCCAATTTGTTTACCAGTCCCAGTATTGTGTTTCTTTTGGGAGGATTGCGAACACCAAATTCTCTCTGGTATGCCCTTTGAGTAGCTGTAATTGAATTCGTAATCCAGTATTGCTTCACAAGGAAGAGTCGTTGATTTAATGTGTATTGCATTTTCACGTTGACACAAAATGTCGAAAACAGCTGCCAACAATAGGAATAAAACATAAACATCTGCGCATCTAGTGACTTATTGCCGTTGATTTCAGACGTTCATTGTGCAATATCCTGCCATATTGTCCATCACATGGTTCACAGATGAAGCATGGTTCCATTTATCCGGTTATGTGACGACCGAATAATTTCCAGGAACCTGTGGCCACCGAGATCTCCGGATTTGACAACGCCGGACAACATTTGCTATAGAGGTAAATAATCTCCCAAAATTCCTCTACATTTTAAGTATAATAAGTTGTCGCTAGCACAATTCGTTTTGAAACAATTAATGAAAGAAATGTGTCAGTTCTATATAAATCACTCTGTAGTTAATGGCACGAACTCTTCAAATAAACAGAACACAAAGCACGAACTTTTTGACTACCATTGGCCACTGCGGAATTATAACATTGTGCGGGGTATTGCTTGCTCTTTAATAAACAATAGCTAGTTGGAATACCAGTATTAATTCTCATCACCAGACACAGCATCTTGGGGACCGATTGATGGGAACACTGTCCATGCAAGTTAACTGCAAGAACGGCACATGTACACAACAGAATATTTAGGGAGGAACGCTATGAAATAAATAACTGTTTGTTTATTTTAGTAGGTTATTTTACCATGCTTCATCAACATCTAGGTTATTTAGCATCTGAATGAGATGGTGATAATGCCAGTGAAATGAGTCCAGGGTCCAACACCGAAAGTTACCCAGCATTTGCTCATATTGGGTTGAGGGAAAACCCCGGAAAAAACCTCAACCAGGTAACTTGCCCCGACCGGGAATCGAACCCGGGCCACCTGGTTTCGCGGCCAGACGCGCTGACCGTTACTCCACAGGTGTGGACAACTGTTTGTTCATGACGATACACATATCATTTGTAACTACCCGTCAGTACGCTACTTATTTGCATAGATAGTGCATCTGTAATGCATCATGACGAAGAAAAAGGGATTTAAAAAGCATCAATTTGTGACAGAATTTGGAGGCGAGTGTTTTGAAGTGAATGGGGAATATCGTCGTTGTTCCGGCAATAACTCCTATGTGACACATTTGTCAATTTTCAGATTTTTGCTCTATTAAATAACTTAAATATAAATATAAACTTAAATATAAATATAAAATATTGATAAATGAGTGCAAAATGAGTATCCCGAAAATGTCACGGTTTGTAATATATATTAGAAATGCCGTTTTGTAGACTTAAATATGAGGATGAAAAAAGATGTTTTAAATTCTGGACGTTCCATTTACTCTTTCTTTTAAAAAGTGCTTAATATAGAGAAGTTGTATAAAATAACAATAAAATTCTTGCGTTGAAAGAATCTTTTCTGTTGGAAAAGATTGAAAATTTCACTTGAAATGCTACATTACAGGAGAGACTTTCATCATTAGCCCCATAGCTTTGCATAGAGATATACGCTCCACCCTCAGTTAAACTCAGATATTTTATGAAGACATCATCGACAGGTTTGCTGCTTTAAAAGATAGGAGGATTGACTTTTTATGCAAGAAACTGGGTGAGTCCTGAAAAAAAAAATTAATTTTCCTGTTTGCATGTGTTCTAGAATTAGTAAAATTGTACGTAGTTTACGAATAGTAGGCCTACTCATTATATTGGTAAAACTGTTCATGCATTTGTGTATGTGAACAGCACATCACCTATTTTCTTTACGACGAGCCGCTACTGCTCTCTCAGTAAATATCTGAGTCTATTTTGTAATGCTGAAGGCCGCAGCTCTCGCTCTGATACGTTAATCTCACTAGGGTCTTACTTCAGATTCGTCCAAGCCTCGCCGCCTTGTGTCAATATTAAATTCGTTAAACTTCTGCAAACTTTGATTTTCAACTCGCCGTCTCTAACTTCAACAGATCTCTGCTGCAGGAGTGTTTTAGTTTTAAATGTTTTCACTTTCTCATTATGTGTAAGATATTTCTGCTTGAGAGATTAGTTTTCACAGGCACACGAAACACAATTTATTAGCATGTGCTTAATGCGAAAAAGTGTAATATCAAAAGAATTTATATTAGAATCGTCCCCTCAACTTTAGAGAGACACCGCTATTCTTTGCCATGATGATGAAGTGAAATGAATATTGATGGTTCATGAAGCGGGGAACAGTATAAATGAAGATTCTTTATGAACTTGTTCTTTAGGTTTTCTTCTGTCATCATTAGACATCGAATGTTTAAGAAATGCCTATTTTATTTGAAGGTTCATATGTATGTATTTATTAACACTACAATTGGGTATACACCCGGTGGCAGTGATATAATATACAATAATACCATTACAATTATACAATAATTACAGCAATAAAATAAAAATAAAAAATAAAATAAAAAATAAAATAAATAAATAAAATAAAGTAAAATAAAATAAACCTAAATTTTATTTCTATCTATAAATAAATAGATGCAATAAACCTAGGACTATAAATAAAAACTCTTCTATAATAACGACTGCAATAAGCAAAAGTAAACCTAACTTATAAGTACTTCTATTTCACCCAACTATTACCATTTAAGTAATTACATATCACCTTAATTAACTACAAATCAACTTAATTACATATCATCTTAATTAATTACATATCACCTTAATTTATTTACATATCAACCAAATTATATATCGTCTTAATTAATTACATATAAACATATTTAATTACAAGATACAACTTAGATAATTACCCTGCCCTACAATTACATTTTCAGTCTAATCTTCTGAACCTTTCCTTAAATGTATTGATTTTGAGAGGACCCTGAAAGATTGCCGCAGGTAAGCTGTTCCAGTCTACTATCCTGCGGTTAACAAGGGAAAATTTTGCCACGTCCGTTCTTTGTTTTCTACATTTAAAGTTCCTAATGTGATCTGCACTGCCTAAGTATGATGGTGTTGCTAATCTAGCATTAATGTCGGTCCATGCTTTGTGTCCCATTTGTGCCTTAAACAATGCGGTGAGTCTGGTTCTTCGTCGCCTTGATTTGAGAGATTCCCACCCTAAGTCTTTTACTATCTCTTCACCATGTCCCTTTCCCATTTTGACATATTTTTCTGCCTTGCGTTGGACCTTTTCTATTGAATCGATTTGGTTTTGTCTGTACGGATCCCAACCTACTATTTAAAAGCTTTTAGTAAATGTGCACGAATCATGAGAAATGAAACATTCTCATACAGTTAGATTTTGCCTTTTTTCCGTTTACGCCTCTTTTGCTTTAATAAGTACTTTTTTGCCCTTTATTTTGCTTTAATATGTTTTTTTTTTCCTTTTTCTTTATATCACTACTCACTCAACAATACTGCATTTAATTCTGCGTTCGAAAATAAGGAAATTGCAGTTCTTATAATAATCATAGAAAATGGATGTAAATGTTTCAGGAAAGCCCCATTTTCTATGTTCAAAAGAAGTTCAGAAACCAAATTCTAAAAGTATTGCGTATTTTGTTAATTCGGTATTGAAAACATTACATCCAAATAGTGTTGAAGACCAATGAGTACTGTTATTGTTAACAGGTGAAGCAGCATATATGATTACAGCAGGTCAATTTTTGAAGCCATTTTACCCCAATTTCAAAAAACCTGAAAGTTAAAATTTATAAAACAGTTATATTACTGGTTATTCTGTATGGTTGTGAAACTTCGACTCTCACTTCGAGAGAGGGACAGAGGTTAAGGATATTCGAGAATAAGGTGCTTATGAAAATATTTGGGGCTAAGAGGGATGAAGTTACAGGGGAATCGAGAAAGTTACACAACGTAGAACTCCATGCATTGTATTCTACACCTGACATAATTAGGAATATTAAATCCAGACGTTTCAGATGGGCAGGGCATGTAGCACGTATGATTAGTTATGTAACATTCTGTGAAATGTTCGTTCTTAAGTAAATTACATAGGAAGCTCTATGTATTCTTTAATTCATACATAGCTTTGTGTTATCTATCTTTTACAGGGACTGAGTTATTGACATTTAAAGATGTTACGTGCCAGCGTTACTTCTATTTTGTGTCCAGCGCAGACTTTTACATAAATTTTATTTAGCGTTAAATGATGAAAACCGAGTGAAAGTATAACATTTATTATTATTATTATTATTATTATTATTATTATTATTATTATTATTCAATAGATGCATTATACTATTGAATTACGGTAGTATAATTTAGCTGAGTCCACACCTGTGGAGTAACGGTCAGCGCGTCTGGCCGCGAAACCAGGTGGCCCGGGTTCGAATCCCGCTCGGAGCAAGTTACATGGTTGAGGTTTTTTCCGGGGTTTTCCCACAACTCAATACGAGCAAATGCTGGGTAACTTTCGGTTCTGGACCCCGGACTCATTTCACCGGCATTATCACCTTCATTTCATTGAGACGCTAAATAACCTAGAAGTTGATAAAGCGTCGTAAAAATAACCCAATGAAATAAAATTAAATTTAGCTGATAGTAGCCACGGTCTACAGCACGATGTTAGGATTTTGAGCATGAGTAAAATGATCCGCCGATTGTCTATAACTATATCAACGGTAAGTACTGCGAAATTTCTCCTACTGTCAAAATCGACCGCCCCAAAATCGATCGCAGATTTTCAGAGCGAATAGATCATGTTGTATGTAACACAAAAGTATTGGTGGAAAGTTCATAGTTCTCAGAAAAAATATGCTTTCACAAATGTCTAACACCCTCTTATTCGGTAAGTATTGTGAGTAGGATCGTGATTTTTATCCACATCGATAAGAAAATCTAATAAAAAATCATTTGTGCGAGATCGTGTGTATTTGCTTGGTTTCCGCACAAAACCAATCCGCGTTAAATCTAAAATTCCACATTCAGTATTCCCAACCTAACACACATAAGAATTTCCCTCTTCTTACCGCTTAAGTGACATATTGATTTTACTGCTTTAGACTTTTAACATATTAATTTTAGAGACGTTCAATATAGTAATAATTATAAATTGGAAACTTACCACTGCAATTTCACCTAAATTGCACTCTTAATTATTGTTTTTAAATATTTGCAAAAATTAAGTAAACTCTACAACTCCAGTAATGTTACTGCATTAGTGATACATGTAACATTAAGCAAGCCGTTTGTTTTAAGTTCGCATTTATAGACTGGGGGAAAAAAAAGACAGACGTATATCACTACCTACTGGAATATAGTAAACACAGAAAACATTTTAAAACAACAATGTTGAAGATAGATATTTTTGTTTTGCTAATTTGCCGTCATTGAACAGAAAGCAAGATGGAGATTTCATTGCAACTAATTAGAAATTCCTCTTTCAGGTATGTAATAAACGATCTTCGCACAAAATAATGTACGATACGCGAGCGGTATGTTTCCTTTCAATTCTCGGAAATTAAAAAAGCTCAACAACGTTTCGCTTTTTCAAACTTTTCGTCGAACATGAAAACTTCAACATACCGCTCTTGTAACGCATATTACTATTATCTCTCTGAGGTATTTCCATAGTGTTGACGGTCTTAGGTTAAAATTTAATTCAAAAGACACTAATTTCAAGCCACTGAACGACGCGACCAGATTGCAACGTCGTAGCGATAGAAGGAGAATCGCGTACAGAGGCAGACCTGAGTTCGCGGACCTCTTGCATCTTTATTACGAGCAGAAAGCTGCGATGTTGCCAGAATGCTGAAACTTCCAACTTAATTTCCTAATTAAACTGTGCATTTAATCACGAAACGTAATATACGTTTTCTATTCCTTTAAGTATACACTATCGTTCCTTTCTATCTGCAGGGTTATTTCAGTTCCACCCTATATGAGTATATGTATATGAACCGGTTGTAATTACCGCATGCATCCTTGAGCACGAAGTGAAGGGAATATTTGTTAGCTTCTGAAGCCAGACATATACAGTGATAGAATATTTATATTACTGAAGCTATGCATAATTGAAATGTATGGAGTTACGTGAATCCAGTGTAACGTAAGAATTAATTAAATTGAAAAAGCACCATATTTATTATTGCTTTCAATTGATATTTTGGAGTATTTAGTACAACGAAATAATAATTTTATGTGTTTTAACATTGATTGCATTTTAGTAACCTTCTTTCACAATAGTTCCACGCGTAGCGTCATGATCTAATTATTGTGATGTACCGAAGTACATGTGGTATTTTCGTGCAAGAATTCTGCATTAATATATGATGAAGGATGGGTGGAGCGGAGAAAAATTCCTTCCAGCACCGGGACTCGAACCCGGGTTTTTAGCTCTATGTGCTGACCCTTTATCCACTAAGCCACACCGGATTCCAGTTCCGATGGCGGATTGAATTCTCTCAGTTTAAGTTCCACCTCTTAGTTTCTCTTTAGTGGCCAACCCTCATGCACATAGTGTGTTGGATATTGTGCCAATGTCACACATCTGTGACACATACATTGCTATAAACGTCGATTACTTCTCTTTAAGAATATATTACATAATTAATATTAATATTTGTAACATTGAGGAATAACAATGTATATTCAAGAAAAGAACTTCATCATCATCATCTCCTTCATGGATTAATCATTACTGATCTGTTCCGGCCCCAAAGTATAGTTGATCACTCCATCTTTTGGTTGGTCGTCCTCGACTTCTGTGACCTTGAGGCTTATAATTTAGGATCATACGGGGCAGCCTTTATTCATTCATTCTGCTGACCTGTTCAAACCATTTATTTCTATTTTCTTATATTTTTGTTACTATGCTGACTATTTGTAGTTCTTTGCGGATATCTTCATTCCTTTTCTTGTCCTGCTACATATCGAAGAAATCTCATTTCTGCAGCTTCCACTCTTCTTATCATGCTTTTATTAGGGGTCCAACATTCCGAGACATACATCAATACAGGTAAAGCTAAAACGTTATAGAACTTGAGTAGAGTTTCTCTTCTGGTTTTCCTTGCTAGTGTTCTCTTAATTGTACCACAAATATGTTGGAACAGATTTAATTTTCTGTTAATATCCTTTGTCCTATCATTTCCTAGGAAGACGCCTAAATAGTTAAAATCAGTTACCTGTTTTATTAAAAGATTATTCACTACTATTTTGGCTCTTACTATATTCTTCCCATGGAACGCCATTACTTTGGTTTTACTTGGCGGTATCTGTAGGTTATATTCAGCAGCAACTCTTTCTAATTGAAAAAATGGCTCTCTGTAAGCTGTCCTCGTCAGTTGCTATCACTGCCTGATCATCTGCAAAGAGGAGTGTATGTAATTTTCTATTATCAACTCTAAAGAAAAGAACTTATCGTCAAAATTTCCACTTTCGTCGAAAACGCAATAATGATAAACGATTCAACAGTTCAGCTTCTAGCTGCAAACTAACATATTACCGCGAAAGAGAGTAACAGTGCGTAGTAATTTGGAAGGCTTTCGCTAGAATACAACACGTCTCAGGTTGTATATCACACTATTTCATATTTGTTCCGCTATTTCATATTTGTAACACTTTCCTCAATATTTATTTAGAGAAAAGCAAATACTGTCTTCCACTTCTAAACTTAAATCTTAAGAAATGTTATCCAAATTTACTATTTTAGTTAAAGCCTAGATCATATATAAATCTTAAGAAATGTTATCCAAATTTACTATTTTCAGTTAAAGCCTAGATAATATATACCCAGATAGGTCGGCCTTATAGGCTTTGATGTTAACAAATTTTGTCAGGTTTACTACGCTGCCATCTAGTTGTTACATAAGGAGTCACGTCATAATTCCCATTTGAATTGCATTAGCGACTGTACTGCCATCTCGTGTTCGTTTATGGCGGACGGGTGGCGATCCTGGTGGTTGTTCTCTTCAAGGTGCTGCCGATTTTAACATAGCGATGAGTTATCTGTTACATATATAATCTAGGGTTAAAGGTTGTAGTCTGTTATGAGGAGTCAAGTGTTTATAAACCAGTGCTCAGTAAAATGTGCTGAGAGAACAATAACTAAACTGTGATTAATATCTTATTACTCGGCTTTCAAACGATGCTGTCTTCTATGTTTGAAAAGAGAGTTACGTACTTAATTTAATTACTGCCTGAATATGGCAGATGCTTCTAAATTTCCACTAATAGCACGAAAAGTGCAATGAATCAAAACTCAGTGCTTAGAGCTGACTCAAGTTTCATAAATTAAAGAAATAAATTTCGAAGGTAAGGATAAAGAGCTTTATTTTACTTTGAAAATTTTCCTACCGAGTTCTCATAAATGTAAGAGGCTTTAAGACTCAAAGCTGCTGATGAACTTTAATATTTACATTTATTATACTAGAATAAAGTTTACACCACAAAACGGCTCCAAAGTGGAGCACAAAATTAAAGTTCAAAGAGGATGTGCGAACTTGAAACTTAATTCCTACATACTCCCCAGAGTTAATATAGGCCTAGAAGATATCTCAGCTTAGCTTAATCTTCCATTTCCTTAATCACCATCATACTCATCAGCATGGAGCGAAACTTGTTGCCCGAAGGGAGAGAGGCAAGTGGTTTCAGTTTAACTATGTTCTAGAGTCCCTCTACTTTGTACAAAAGAAGGCGGCGTGGGTCGTGCTCCGTTGAACTACTGAGTGTTAGTTGTTCGCTATTTACTTGATTTGTGTTGCAGTCGACGAGTAACGTTTTTTAATTGATCATTTTAAGGTGCTTTACCAACTGCGACGAGTAACTTACATCATGGGCTAGAGACCACAGAATTCCGTCTTAATCTCGAGAAAAAATCGTGATAAAAATATATTTCATGTTTTATCGCTAATTAGTTATAAGATAGCCGCAATAATTTCGTATAAATTGAAAAGAGATTTTTATGTAACTATTACACTTTTACTACGTCATACTACTTTTGACCAATAAAACGGTACGGAAGGACATATTTCAACCAATCATGGCTGCTTATCGTACACTTTTATCGCGTCCCTAGCATTTGTTTCTTTGTTTGCCAACATTTCAAACTGCGCTGGTCTAGACGTAAAAAAAAAAAAAAAAAAAAAAAAAAAACATAAAATTACAAACAACTCCAGTCGATGCTGCACACCAGTTTCAAATATGACTCGCATTGGCATTCAAGAACAAGAATTAATAAAGATCACTGGTCATACCTATGCATCTTCCCTGAAATCCTATTTACAAATAAATGAAGAGCACCATTCGGAAATCCTGAATACGTTGAGGAATAAACCATGTACATCCACTTCTTTTAAGCACACGTCTAATATAAAACACTAACACCAACCACTAAAACATTCAAATTTGAAAATTTTACTTTCAATAATTGTTTCTTTTAAAATTATTCATGTTTATTTTTTATGTCATCATCGTTAATTAAAACTTTTCTTGTTTATTTCATCATCCCTAATTAAAACTTTTCTAACACTTGTTTATATTATTTAGGTTATGTTATAGCTTCTGCTATATGATATTATGGATATTCACGTACCAGAGATTGTTTAATACTAAGATTTATTGAAAATCATCTGTAAAGTGACGTTGATTACTGGGATCCGGATAATTGAAGTGGAATGCAAATGTTTTAATAAAAATGAAACTGAATCAACAAAGCCTTCTTGACTAGTAATCGTCTACAGAGTTCAATGAAGATTCCATAGTTGGCACACCTGATAACATCATATAATCATAACACACCACTGCCATCTAGCATGCATCTAGCGTAATATTTGTAATGTTGAGATGGTACAATAATACATTTGAAGACAGTTGTATTTTCGTAAGTCAATTAATATTTCATTGTATTGGAGTACTTCGTTACTTCTAATCTTTACATACTTTCTTCTAATCGTGTAATAGTCAATTAAATCCCACTCGAGTTTTGATTTTCTCTAGATAAATCAAAACCTCTAGCGAGATTACTGTTGAAAAAATAATCTTATATTATACGTTAGCCGTCAAAATAATGATAAAAAAGATTTCATACATCAATTTATTCAACAGATGCATAAGGAACCTAGACACATTTGAACACAGCAGGTGTAAATTCAGGGTAATTCAGCATGAAATCTCGTAATGCCTCAATCACGTCAGCTTTAACATTGAAAGTGTTCGAGGATTCTTTCAAAACTATTTCTTTCAAAGTGAGAATTGCTACACTGCAATCAGTACTTTTTATATCCTTGAAGCAATTCATTGTTTTAACCCTAACGAAATAGATCAGATCTATTTAAAACTTAAATTAACTAATTAAGTCAGTTTTGAATCTACAAGCAACTTTTATTTGAATACATAAGTTAGTAAATGATTTAGTGTAAATATATCTTTGATATGATTATATCTCGTGACGAGAATATTGTACGAAATGCAAATATAAAAATTGGAAATTTATCCTTAGAAGAAGTGGAAAAATTCAAATACCTGGGAGCAACAGTAACAAATATAAATGATACTGGGGAGGAAATTAAATACAGAATAAATATGGGAAATGCCTGGTATTATTTGGCTCAGAAGCTTTTATCATCCAGTTATATTACCGGTTGTTCTTTATGGTTGCGAAACTTGGACTCTCAGATTGAGAAAGGAACATAGGTTAAGGGTGTTTGAGAATAACGTGTTTAGGAAAATATTTCGGGCTAAGAGTGATGAAGTTACAGGAGAATGGAGAAAGTTACACAACACAGAACTGCACGTATTGTATTCTTCACCTGACATAATTAGACACATTAAATGCAGACGTTTGAGATGGGCAGAGCATGTAGCACGTATGGGCGAATCCAGAAATTCATATAGAATGTTAGTTGGGAGGCCGGAGGGAAAAAGTCCTTTGGGGAGGCCGAGACGTAGATGGGAAGATAATATTAAAATGGATTTGAGGGAGGTGGGATATGATGGGAGAGACTGGATTAATCTTGCTCAGGATAGGGAACGATGGCGGGCTTATGTGAGGGCGGCAATGAACCTCCGGGTTCCTTAAAAGCCAGTAATTAAGTATGTCTTTGATACTTCAAAGAAATAAATATTGTTGACAACACGATCAATAAACCGACATTTTGTGACACTCGTACGGTTTTTACTTTTTCCATTCGTCTCAACATGTCTCTGATATTTGTGGTAACAGACTTGATTATACACACAGTAAAAAATACAAAACTCACGGCGGAATAGGCTTGAAAAAATTAAACAGCTGTTGTCATGGTTTTCCATTCCCCTAACGGCGATAAATGCATATCTAGTCTATTTGCTTCATGTGTGTTTATTTTCACGAATTGAGCTGTCTGGCTTTTCGAAATGATGCATCTATATGGAAGTCCCATTCAATATTTGTGGTTATAGTCCACTACTGATATTGCCAGTTTGTTTTCTTTCATTCTGTATATGTGCGTCCGATATGGAAGTAATATTTGAAACTACGTATACGAACTCCATATTAATAAAACCATTAAAGTGTATGTAAACGTATGGAATTTTGAATTGCAATGCATTGCTTATACTGTGAGAATAGAGTTTCCTAACTTAATACAGAATAAAACTTCATAAGCATATAAATTACTAATAAATTCTGAAATTCATGGTAGAAATAAAAAATCTAATCTGCAGTTATATCGCTAGACAATCAACGCAAACAAAGCCTGACGTTTGCAATTTTGCGTACTTTCTCATTAAAGAACGGAAGTGAGTCTGGAATTTGTTAGTTCATTTATTTCAGTAAGGTCAACTGTTTTTGTTCAAGGACCAAATGACTTTTTGAAAATTAATTCGCGGGCCGGAATTATATAATAGTATTATATTGTTATAATTATTACAAAGTGTAAATAATTATATCAATATCTTTTCACTTATATTTTACAAGCTCAAAGAATACAAAGATAACAATAAGATATATGAAGACTTCAGAGCCATAGTGGGCCAAGCGCCATTTATTAAAAACGGAGAAAGCAAGGGTTAAAGTTAAGCAAATACCATAGTTTAATGAACACTGACATATAATTTAGTTTTGATGTGTGTACTTTATATACTTGCTATATGTTTCCATTGAATTATGATAATAACTTCATTTTAACCCTTGTTTTCTACGGTTTTAGTAAATGGCGCTTGGCCCACTATGGTTCTGAACTCTTCATATTTAATGAGAAAATTTAGCTGTGTTTAGATTTATTATAGATTCAATATCCATTTGATTTCTGCAGTGGCAAGCTGCAGTGAAGATTTCAATAAATTTTGTTATAATTTGTTTCTTTGGTTAGTTTTTAACAATTTGTTGACAGAAAATGCATATTCACATACTATGTGCTGCCAAACATGGATTGTAATTATTTTCAAAATATAAGTTCGCAACTTTGGATTGTTCTACAACAGGCCTGCAGAACTGTAGCCCTTGAGAGCGACTGATTTCCTCCCCTCTTTTACCCCATCCACCTTTTCTACGTGTGCGGTCACAGCGTTCTAGTTACGCTCGGCTGCATCAACATTCATTCTCGGGGCGGAAGTCGATCATACTCAATAGAAGTGGAGTGAGTCTGACGTCAGAGTTCCCCTACTTTGCGAGTTCTGCAGGCCTGTTCTACAAGAATCAATAGGCTGAAAACATGTCACAGATATAAGAAAACCGTCACTTTGGAGGTCATATAGCTCCATCCATAGATCTGGAGCCTCATCCGTCGGATATGTTTCAATAAGTAATAGTTAAACAGGAAAAATCTAGGATATAGACTAGTTCACCAAAATAAAAAAAAACCCTGGAAATAATTTTCTTCCCACTCTCTGCCACATGTTCAGCAAATGGATAAAAATCAGCGTCTTCACACTATAGCTCCGTCGTAGAGCAGCTTTTCAAATGTTTCGTGTCATTTTAAGAAAAAAGAATCTTTAAAGATGTATTTTTCTGATCAAAACGATGTGACTCATAAGCTCTGTAATATTCTGTACAGTCAGTCAAAAGGGATAATATGCACAACCATTCAGTGTTTTGCAACTTTTGTTCGCAATTAAGAGTTTCAGTTTTTACATATCCTTGCAAAAATTGATGCAACTCCTACCTGGCGTTAAAAACAGGTTCAATCCTCTATCAGCTCTAAGCCAACGAATTACAATATATAGCTCGCGCAAGAAACGATTGCCGAAAACCGATGGTGGGGTTGCTGTCTGTTTTGACGTGTGTGTATAGGCACGCCGAGGGAGGAGAGGTGCGAGCCGATTGAAGTACTGTCACTTCCAAGAAGATGAACAAATGAGGACATCGCTGTGGAAATAAAGAACGTAGCAAGAGAAAATTTCGAAGCTAATTAAACGCGCTACATCTGTTTACGAATGAAATAATAATACCGTGCGATACAAGACACGTATTCACATGCAATGGAACAAACTAAAGTCGTAATGTAACTATCACAACTCAAGACTGATTCTATCGATGTCATTTCTCTTCCGACTGTACTCTTGAATATCATTCAAGTTATCTCGTGACCTTTCCTGTCGCCCGCTCTTCCTTATCGCAGTGTTTGATTCGCATTCCTTCCGTCGGTAATCCGTGGTTGCGAGACCTTCAAAACCCGGTCAAATCCTGAAATGAAAATTTTACCGGAGATATAAATACTTTTCAACAAAAATTAAATGTGCATTAATTTGAAACTGTTTTTTACACGAGAATTTTGGAAATTAACGGGTATTTTGTGAGGTTACCAATATTCTTGTTAGTTCTCTTTCGTACAAAGATTTTTTAATGATGATCTTGAAAGATTTTTCTTCTTCTTCTTCTTCCTTCACGCATTAGACATTACAGCCTGTAGCAATCCACATATCTTGTTCATGCCACCGTTTTTTGGATCTTCCTATAATCCTTTTCCCTACAGGTTTATAATTCTTAAAATGAAATGGTAGACACTCTATGTTCATTCTTTGTACATGGATTATCCACTTGATTTTATACTCTTTAGTTTCATCGTTATCATATATTCCTTTCTTATATCTACACTTCTTTCATGGTTTAATTTCTTATAACCAGCAACTCCTCTTAAAAATCTCATATCTTTTGCTTCAAGTTTACTTTGATTTTTCTCTGTAATGATCAAAGTTTCGCTCCCATACAATAATTTTGGCACTGACATTACTTTATAAAACTTTAATATTGTGTCTTTTCTGGCTTTATTTTTTAAACATCTTTTTATAGTGGCATTAAGATAATTTTATAAATTCTTTTCTCGATACTTAGCCGAGAAATTCGTAGTTTTTCAAAATTAAAAACTTTTTATGGACAAGTTATTGAAGGTATTTTATTCATTACTCTTTTGAGAAAGTCTGTTCTATTGAAAGGCTTTAGAGTGCGAGATATTTCAAATCCCATTAGGTAACTGACTTCATTACATTTATCTCATCTTTCTCTTCCTGGCTATGATTTAAGACATGTCAATTTCTGGCGTTTAACAGTTCGTTGGCACATAATATTGAATCAGTTTTTCTACAATATTATTATTAAATGAATAACTAATAAATAGTTACCCCCTCATCTAAAGATTAAGAGGATTAAAACTGAGGTAAAACCTAATAATTTTATCCTTCTAGGGAGAAGATCTAAAAATATCAATATTCATGGACGTACAGAAGAATTATAGAGCAATAGTGGTGAGCAATAATAATAATAATAATAATAATAATAATAATAATAATAATAATAATAGTAATAATAATAATAATACATTATTCAGCGTGGCAATTAATGTTTCTATATACTCCTAATTGAACCGTTGAGCAAAGTAAACATATTACATTTTGTCCGACAGAACAACAAAAAAGTTCTCCTCATTCTTGACGAAACCACCTCTTACTGCTTGTAGAGACAGAGTTTGTAGAGCGACATGATACTGCTACTGCTTGCCTTCAGTACGTGAAAGAAACACACAGCAATGTACAGAATACTCCTCGTACCCGTTTGAATGTCTGTGGTTACACGATGTAATCACGACACCCGCTTTAGTCACCGCTGTACAAGCTGTGCATAAGTAGGAAGACATTTCATATTCGCCACCTATGTGATGGAACAGCAAGATAAGTGCATTTGCTTTGTATTTATAATGGTGGCATACCTTGTTATTGCAGAGATGGTAAACTTATTTTTTTAAGGAGAGAGCATAGTATTTTTTAAACTTTTTTCCTATTTGGTGTAAAATATTAATTTTTTGTATGTAGAGAGCTCATATCTGTGGCAACTCAACCAAATAAAAATATAAAAAAAATTATTTGGGGGCCCAAATTTGAAAAAAAATATACCCAATGCAGGAATGTCCTAAAACCGATATATCTAAACCGTTTTTAAAGATAGATTCAAACAGTTTTATGCAATTTATTTGCAAAAGCATGTTCTACAAACTGTCACAACAGAAGTTTGATATTAGTCCCTACGTTTGTAAAATAAACAATTAAAATTTAATAACAATTTTCTGATTTCTTTTCTTGCAAACAAACGGACGTATTTTTAAAATGAAATCAATTAACAAAATTCTGTTACAGAGAAAAGTTTCCTAATAGTCTAAAGAATGTGTGTTCTAAATGTCACGCATGTATCTTTAATAGTTCAGAAATTATATCCATTTTTGTCTGGTAATGTAGCAAAAGAAAATGAAGTTACTGGAACCCGATAAAAGCGGGCGTGTGATTTAAAAACCCATAGCACAGGAAGTTTAAAAATGAAGTCTCTATATCCGATAAGGGCACAAATACCCACAAAATATTATGCAATGCATTCCCCACATATCAAAGGGTATTTTAAAGCATTTTTTTTTTTTTGAAAATCTAATTTACCGGAAACAACAATAAAAGTGGGCGAGTGATTTAAAAATCCATAACGCAGGAAGTTTAAAAATGTCGACTCAACATCCGATAAGGGCACAAATACCCACAAAATGTTATGATATGCATTCCACATATATCACAGAGTATTTTAAAGATTTTTTTTTTAATTTACTCATTTTTCATCAAAAAATACCATCCTCTCCCCTTAAGAAAAATTGCTGCTTTTCGCATCGCAACCTAATAAAGTCACTAGGCCTACTTAATATTTTTCAACATCCTATGTATGTTTCCATTAAGGATACATTCTAAACTTTTCAAGTAATGCTAATACCTTTTTGTATTTCAAACATTCACAAGCATTCTGCATATAAGCTGTATCTCCAATAAATCCTCTTAGATCGATACAACACGAATGGTTTTTAAATAAATTATGCAGCACACAAATCACATAGACTGCAATCACTAATCATACGCATTATGTTCATAAGCGTCGCACTTCTACCATAAAATATTGCCATCTATAACCTGGCGAACTGTTAATAAAGGCAATAAAAACCAGCGTCATGTGTTATCTGTTTTAAGTCATTAATATTTATTTTTTTCTAATGTCAGCAGGTTGCGTTTCACATTTCTAGTATTCTGTTCTGGCAGAAGCTTTTATGTGTAATCCACCCTTGAGGTTGAGGCGTATGAAAGGCGGAGTTACGTTGCTATGATGGTAGACTATTTTAGGGTGACCACATATGGAAATTGGTTATGAAGTGGGAGGTCTTAAATCTGTTTTAACTGAATTCCAGATCAGGTACGAACATAGAAATATTTCCATTAAGGAAAAGTAACTGTGCTCTACATAGGAATCGAATCCAGGACAGCATGAACTGTGGCCAAAATCCTGACTACTAGAACATAAGGCTGGTGAATAATGTAATGTACAGAGCGACCCAAAAGTCGCGCACAACTTAATAATAAGTTCTCATCTTATATATATAATTTGAACTGGTAATGGAAATTACGGGTAAACGGCTAAACGGATTTTAATAAATGACCCCTCATTTTGAAGCTTGGAACTCAAAGTTTTTCAGAAAAATAGTAGTTTTCAGTGAAATGTCAATTTTTCAACATAATTTTCCTATTTTCCAAAATCCATCTGACGTCAGTTTTGAGAACTAGCTAATTGCATTTCAGAATAAAACAAAACACACACTACAGTAAACAATATTGCACGAAGGCCATGATCTGCAAGAATGCTGACATATTTAGAGCTCAAATTAAATTGGTAAATTATTTTTTTACTAAGTTTAAGTTTTTACTTAACTTACTAAAAATAATTTACAGGTTTGATTCTGTGGTATGTGATTTTCTGGGTACAGCTGCGTATTGGATATTAAAAACTACAAAACTTGAGGTGGTTTGATGATATTACCACCATTACAAATGAAATATTATTGTAGTTAATGCTATGATGTGACTATTTTTCATTAATTATACATATTAATGCTATATTGATGATATGAAAGTGAAACGTCTTGAGGTTATATAAGTAGATGTAGAGAATAACTTAAGTTAGATTTTGATTTCTATATTTTACTGAGTGGCGGCTATATAGTATATATAGTATATGTTACTGAAAGCTATAAAACTTAAGTAAGATAATAATATTATTAGAAATCAAATATTTTTATAGTTATTAATCAAATGGGGTTGGGTCTTTTTCATATATTGAATGGCCGTGTGGTGTAGATATTTATATGCGTGGTTCTCTTGAGTATTGGCTCGAGAGAGAGTATCTTTCATTATTATGGAAGCAAATAACTTTCAGAATGTCTGGTATTCTTCATTGAAAATAAATCTGAAAAATGTTTATTTGAACGTCTAATGAACTTAGTTTGCAGCATTTGCTGCAAAAGCCACTAGTATATTTATAAAGATGAATTTATTACGTTTACTTACATCCGTTTTCACATGAGTTACATCATTTTTCACAACATATGCTGAAAATGGCAGCCCCGTTCAGTAATGCATGTACGAACTCTTTCTACCATGTTTGCGGCCACTTTTTTGAGCACGCGTACACTGATGTTGTTAATCTCCGTTATTATGTTCCTCTTTAGTTCCTCCAGAGTGTGTCAAATCGGGGGAACGTGGAGGCCATAATCCTTGAGAAATGTTACGCTCACCAAAAACTCGCGCAAAAACTGCATGGTTTCATTAGATGTGTGATATGTGGCACTGTCCTGCTGGAACCAACAATCATGTTTATCATTGTCAAGAAGCGCTGATCCATATTTCTTAAAACGGGCGATTAATCTCGTTATGGTCGAATTGTTATGCACTGCCACATCCGGGTAATTCCTACGAATTCCGTCTACAACACGAAGCATAAGAATGACTGGAAAAATAATGTTCAATAATGAAAACTCGTTGCTCTTGGGAAAACGACATGTTTGCCGAGCAATAAACAAAGGGCTATTGCGTCAGTGCATACATACACATCACAATGACGTCTAGGTTTGTTGCTGTTAATAGCCTACCCATGATGATATCTATAGTCCCGTCGCTCTAATTTCCGGCAGCCAATCGCGTTGCAGGTCGGCTACATTTAAACGTGTGCGTCTTGTGATTCGCTGATTCATTTCTTGAGGCTCTATAAATACTTAATATAATCGCCCGCCATTTTAGCTCTTTCGTTGGCGTTCGGAGAAAGCACACTAAGACGTTATTTGCCGCTCAATTATTTGCTGAATTACATTGCGTTTGATTTATTAACATAGGAGCTACGACATGATAATGTTTAACGGTGTGGCAAATAGATTCCTCGTATGGTAGCTCGGCAACGTAAGAACAAAAATGGCTAACGATACTACCTACCTAGACTTTATAGAGCCTTCACTTTTTAAGACGTAAGCAAAAAGGCGGAGTCACGCCGGAAATAACAGCGTCGGGACTATAGCGATAGCCGATAGCACTTTCCAACTCCACCACTCAATATAGACACTATAATTTTAATGTGCGCCACTTTTGGATCGCTCTGTATTATTTAAGAGTTCTGGTAAATTATAGCAACTATTCAAGACACAATGGGACAGCCTTGCAATACATTGTAATGTTGAAATAAGAATGGGAAGTGAAACTGAAGTACATTACTCCGCCTATTTAGTAGAAGCGTTTGAGTCTAAAGGAAGGAGCAAAACAGAACAACGTGATCTGTTGTGATGAGAAAGCAAGCCCTCGCTAAGGCCTCTCTTTGCAAATCGTCTTCCTTCTGTCGTTGTGAAAGTTTGTCGCTGGTTCCGATTGTGACTACAGCTCTAAAATCACAGCTCCGACAATTCGCCATCTCCGCTCACATGTGACTCAGTTGTGATAGCGACTGCTTTAAGGTTATGTTTAGATAGCTTGGCCTGTATAACATTCTTCACAGTAAACCAGACAGTGGCGAAGCTATGTGGAGGCAATTGAGGCAATGTCTACCCAGAAAAAACCTCAAGATAAAGAATTATAAATAAGCCTACTAACATAAATTTCTAGACCGTAATAGTTGTCGTGATTGGGAAAATCAGCAGTTTATACAGGATTCTTCGCTCATCGGCACATGTCAACGATCAAAATCTGTTGTGCTCGGCCAGGGTGATGGGCATCTGCGAGTGAGAGAATTTCTCGCTTACCTCTTCTGCCACTTCAACAGGCTTTGGCTTTACGGCAGGGATTGGAGGTGACGGAAAAAAGCGTGAGGTTGTTTGAATTTCTAGCAACCCCCTCCACGTCGCAAGGAGGCATGTCTCACGACCAACCACAGTGACCAAAAAAGAATATTCGGACTTTCTCTCGCTTCAGGTATAATGTTGCCAATTTATGGTAGCTAGATCTAGCTTTTTTTTTTAACAAATTTTCAGCGGCAACATAGATTAAAGTTTTGTATTGTATTATTTTTTTGTTAATTTAGCGAGTTTTTAAAGCCCTCTTAGCGACAGGAATAAAAATTTTCTCCATTGATAGCATATTTATAGTGAATTTTTACTGCTGTTTAAGGACTTTATCACAAACACTGTTGGCAACGCTGCTTTAGTGGGAAATGCTCCTTTTGATTTAGTCGGCGCAAAAGTTACTCAAGACCATTTTTGTTGTTAGAATTAAGTGTGAGTTTACTAGAATGTGCCCGAAATAATGAGTGAGTGAAGACCGTTTTTGTATTATTTTGTGAGAATTAGGTGTATTTGTCCCTTCAAAGACTTTTAGATTATATTGTCCTAAATGGCCTGGAAAGTGTATATGTGGAAGTGTTCAAATTAATTCGTTTGTTTTTAACGTTTCCTGTGACCTGAAAGGAGTATGAGTACTTTGAAAAGAATAAAAAAATACTTGCGTAATTTTGATCAATGAAAGACTCAGCTGTCTTAGTACCATTGTCATTAAGAAAAAAAGCTAGTGAAAGAACTGATGAGTGACCAGATGTTCAAGGATCGTGTCATTGACAATTTTGCCACCAAGAAAACTCGCTGTTTGGAACTATTGTACAAAAAATTTAAGGTAAGACTTTCTGCCTACCCACTCTTTAAAAACTGGCTTCGCCACTGAAACCAGACAAGTGCATTTGAAACTGATAACGAAAAAAGGGGTTTATGAATTAGTTGGTGTGTGCAGCTCTTGTAGATACGTAGGATGTGCAAATACGTAGGATGTTAACTATTGCAAACACTTTAGTACCGTAATGGAACGAATAAAAACATTGTAGTTTGTTTTATTGTGAATGAAAGAGTAAAAAGAGAAGATTGCATTGTGCTAAGTACGAGTGTTTGGATAGTAGTGAGAGAAAGAACTGTGATCGCCCATGGAGTGTAGGTACGTGACCTGTTTTTCAACACAGCTATAACCCTAGATCATATATCCAGATTGGTCGGCCTTATAGGCTTTGACGGTAACAACTTTTGTCAGGTTTACTATGCTGCCATTTCGTGTTCATTTACGGCGGACGTGTGGCGAACCTGGCGGTTGTTCTCTTCAAAGTGCTACAGATTTTAACATAGGGATGAGCAATCTGTTATACCTATATGTGATCTGGGCTATAACGTACGTCAGCATGTATTCAGTTCTCTCTCCTGCCCCACTGAATATGCTGAGAAACTGACTCACTTCACATAGTCCTAATCAAATTTTCGTGCATAACACCGGTAAAGCTGTCTAAACATAACAGTAGCCTATATGTAACAGTTCCAGACAATTGCAAGTCAGAACAATCATACTAACTTGGAGAACAAGATAACTTGTAGCTAATTAATTATCGTCTCACTCAAAAGATTAATCTTGATTAACATTGAAAATATTAGATAAATACTATTACATGCGTCTTACCTAAGGAATTTTATCTTTTCTGTGAACCTACAATCAGCCACATAAATGTAGCTAGTTATTTAAATAATAGACCTAGGTGTAGTAACAGAACGGCATTGATTGATAACAGTCCTCATTATGACCTACCTAATTCGATTTCCCTACTCATTTGATGAGTGGCAGATTTCGTACAAGTAACCGGAACGTTTATATTGCTTTATAATATTTCTGAAACATTTCCTAAGATGAACAGAGATCACTGACCAATACAGAAAGTGCTACAGGGCAGTTATTCCCCCGGGCACAACAGTTGGATTAAGCCAACATATTCTTCATAACAATATCAACCGAGATAAGATTTGTGGTTCGAAGAAAAGTCGTACGCAGAGCTCATCTTTTCTGCCAGATGAAATAATAGACGAAGGATTGCGTTGCTTTCATCTCTAAAGCCAGCAGAAACAAATCCTCTTCCAAGCTCTTCAGTTCACGGAAAAGACATCAATCCCGATCGCTCTAGATCCGGCTTCTAGATCTTATATATTAAATCATATTTTACCGCAAGCGACAGATGGGATGTGGGTATAAAAATGTCGATAAAAAAGACACACAGAAATTTGTGCTTTTTAATTCATGGCATAAATATAAGACATAATTCGGAATAATAAACTTTTTCTACTCTCTGCGCTTTTCTATTTCCTCCATATCAGCTTATAATCTTTTCTTCATTTTTCTTAATCACTTAAACTACTGATTCCCCATCTGTTCTTTTCATCTCTTCTAATATTCTCCTTTATCATACTCTTTATTTTTATTTCTGTATATAATTCTCTTATTCCATTCTTATTCTATTTTTCATATTTTATACCCATTATGTTGTTATTGTACTTTATTTTTGACAATTTTCTTCCATTTACTTTTCATGTCCCTTTCTGATACTTCTTCCCCTTATCTTTTCATACCTTCCTTCCTCTCTTTACTTGTTTTACAGTATGCGCCAAAACATATAGTATTGAAATGATTAATTGTAATTAAATGTGCCACTTAATTTAAGTAGGTATTTAAGTTCCATATCCAGAATATGCTATTAGGAAAGTTTAGGAAAACAAAGAGGGTTTGGAATTGAACGGGTTACATCAGCTGCTTTTTTATGCCGATGACGGGAATAACTTAGGAGGAAATCCACAAACGATTAGGGAAAACACGGAAATTTTACTTGAAACAAAGAAATGAGAAAGTTTGAAAGTAAATCCCGAAAAAACAAAGTATAAACGATTATGTCTCGTGACCAGAACATAGTACGAAATAGGTATATACAAATATTTATCCTTCGAAAAGGTGGAAAAATTAAAATATCTTGGAGCAACAGTGTGAAATATAAATTACACTTGGGAGAAAATTAAAACGCAGAATAAATATGGAGAATACTTGCCATTATTTAACTGAGAAGTTTTTGTCATTCAGTTGGCTTAAAAAAACTGAAAGTTAGAATTCATTTTATATTAGCAGTTGTTCTGTATGGTTCTGAAACTTGGACTTTCACTTTGAGACAGGAACAGAGGTTAAAAGTGTTCGAGAATAAGATGTTTAGAAAATATTTGGAGCTAAAAGGGATGAAGTTACACAACGCAGAACTGCACGCATTGTATTCTCCACCTGAGATAATTAGGAACTTTAAATCCAGACGTTGGAAATGGACAGGGCATGTAGCACGTATGAGTGAATCTAGAAATGCATATAGAGTATTCGTTGGAAGACCTGAGGGGAGGGGGAAACCTTTGGTGCGGCTGAGACGTAGATAGGAGGATAATATTAAAATGGATTTGAAGGAGGTGGAATATGATGATAGGGACTGGATTAATCTTGCTAAGAAAAGGGACAGATGGTGGGCTTATGTGAGGGCGGCAATGAACCTCCGGGTTCCTTAAAATCCGTAAGTAAAGTAAGTATTTAAGTTCGATATTCTTCTGACTTATGTATATTTTCCTGCTTCGATTTTGTCTTAGATATATAGGCCTAATTTTCTTTTACGTTAACATTATATTATTATCTCTTTCCTTTTTATCCTGTGGTTAAGTGGAATAGACGCTCTCATGGCCTTAATTATTATTATTATTATTATTATTATTATTATTATTATTATTATTATTAAATATTGCATTTTTTTCTATTTCATTTAAGTTTAGAAATTTGAGTACTTTTTCCATTTCGGAATTGTTGTTCCAATTAACGGAAATTTTGGATTAGTGAAGTTCTCCATATTTAAATTATCAAGTTCACGTAACTTTCCATTCATACATGCGTATTGGGATTCTGCAGGAAATGCGAGCTACTACGGAACAATATACATGATAGAGTGAGGACAAGTATTACGGAAGTCCTAAAACACCTTGGTTGGGACATTCGTGAAGAGGTTGATTGCATTTCGGATTGTATTAGATCAAACCATCCGCTTTGAGAGAAAGTCAACAAATAAAAAGAAGAAATATATTAAACATACCTACCTTTCCTCTCTTCTAAATATAACATACCTGTTAATCAGTCGTCGTCAGAGCTATGCTATTTGGAGCGAGAGGTTCTCTTCCACGGTCTACCTACCAACTATTAGTGAAATTAAAATTCAAAATCTTTCAAATACAAAACATACCATTACAAATTCTTAGGCACTCTTTCCATATCACCTAATATCATATATATTTTCAAAAAAGATAATTCTGCCAATATGACATTTTGGCATCAAGCGAATCACAAATTCAAAATTTAGTAGCTTTTTAAAATTAACTAATAACTTAAAAAATAACTGCTCTATATTCAGGATCCTTGTGGCCACCCTCACCGTAGAGCTGATGATTTAATCAAATCCTTCTCTCAATTACAGTATTATCACAGTTTAGTATATACAGTCACGAAGCGTGAGTTTATGAGAGTACCAGGAACAATAGACTGTGCAGGTAGGGGAGTAGTGGGTACAGTGAGACACAAAATATTAAGGCATATGTATGCAAGTGAAATTTCAAGTATTTGTAAAATCAAGATGCAACAGAAATATAAATATAAAATATAAAACATGGAGTACAATAATACATAAACAGAAATGTTAATAGATAAAGGACATAATATACAATGCGTGTTTGTCAAAAAAATGCAAATGTCTCACTGTTCCCATTCAGGAGGGTACAGTGAGGCACCAACGTCTATTAACGGACATTGAAATGATTTACATTTATTTCAAAAGAAAAGAAAGCTTGCTGTCTCTTTATCTTGCAATGTTCTGTAGACTTATTTAGAATCATTTTGATGTCTGACTTCAAAAATATTGAAACATCTGGAACATTCGGAAAAGTGAATTTTCCATGACTTTTCAAACTTTTGCTAAAAAATAAAATGAATTTTTGGTGACAACAAAGCTTATAATTATAAGAATTTAATTTAATTCTTTATTATTTTTTAATGTTTTTTTAAGTTTTGTGAATAATTTTTTATTTAAGAAACCATTAAAATGTAACGTATCCATTATTTTAAGCTCAAGTTCCTAAATTGGTTACTAGTAGGCCTATGTTCATTTTTAATGTTAGTTACCGGTAAATGTAATATAATTACAGTTTATTTTTGCAAATCATCGGTAAATGGGAACAGTGAGACGTCTCAGTGTACCCTTCAATGGCATGTCTCACTTTTCCCTTTACGCATAGTTCGTTTAAAAATGGCACCATCACTTCAAAATCAAGACAAGAAAGACGAAACTTTGTAAACCATAACGTCAAATACCATAGT